>NC_135548.1:1557500-1610309 GCF_045843805.1 Urocitellus parryii
AGACCCCCAAGGCACAGCCCGGGGACCCCCTCCTCCAGCCACACCCCACCTGCTGCAGTCACCACCCAGTGAGTCCATCCAAGTGGATTAATCCACTATTGGTCTACACCCAGTGAGTCCATCCAAGTGGATTAATCCACTATTAGGTTACACCAGGAAGCAGAGAGAGCTCTGCTCACCAGGGACAGGACAGAGACCCCAAGGCACAGCCCAGGGACCCCCTCCTCCAGCCACACCCCACCTGCTGCAGCCACCACCCAGTGAGTCCATCCAAGTGGATTAATCCACTATTAGGTTACACCAGGGAGCAGAGAGAGCTCTGCTCACCAGGGACAGGACAGAGACCCCAAAGGACAGCCCAGGGACCCCCTCCTCCAGCCACACCCCTCCTGCTGCAGTCACCACCCAGTGAGTCCATCCAAGTGGATTAATCCACTATGAGTCTACACCCAGTGAGTCCATTCAAGTGGATTAATCCACTATTAGTCTACACCTCTCACCCTTAAACTCTCTCTTGTTACCAAACCCTATTTCATTGACTTGTGACGATCCCAGTCCTATCTTCTGTCCTTGAAAAAACGGAATGTGTTTAGCATTTTCATGTCCTGATAAGGTTTCTCTGGGTTTGCTTGGAAAACCTGCCATTTTTAATAAATAAAATAAATTCATTTATTTTAAATGAATTTAAAATCAATAAACTTTATGTATTTATTTTGCGGAAATAAATTCTTGATATTCTTTCCAGCAAAACGACTTGCCCTGGGAGATCTGATACGCTGTGCATAAGCACTCACAAGGTGTAAACCACCCAGTTTCGTAGTCCATGAGCACCCCACAAATACGCCCCGATGGTGTGCTCTTCTAAGCTGGGCAAGCTGCACTCCTCGGCCCTGGGAACGTGACTCAGCCTCCCCTGTCTTGGAGAACGTACCTTCGTTAATTGCATCACCCCATGCACTAAGGAACAATTTTCATTATTTACAGCTTAAGTGAGACCTATCAGCAAATTGGGCTAACACCCAATCTGGCTGTGATGCCACCTTAATGAAAGCAAATAACATTTGGGGGGAATTTAATTGGCATCGACACCAGCCATTGGGACTGCTATTGATTATCCATGATTTATTATCAGCAAAATATTTATTTGACAGGGGGCAGGGGGTACTGGGGATTGAACTCAGGGGCACTTGACCGCTGAGCCCCGTCCCCAGCCCTATTTTGTATTTTATTTAGAGACAGGGTCTCCCTGAGTTGCTTACAGCCTCTCTTTGGCTGAGGCTGGCTTTGAATTCGCCATCCTCCTGCCTCAGCCTCCCGAGCCGCTGGGTCAAGTACCTATTTCTAGGGAGAAGATTGCACCACACGGATAGGAATAAGATCCGATGTCCAGACTGGACAGCTAACATTCCCATTGGAAGCATCAAAGCAGATTTAATTAGTGAAGGATCGTTATCTCTCCATTTTCAATGGGCTTGTAATTGAATTTTGAGTCAAGGAAAACACCTAGTCCGTCTTATTCTGTTTAGGGTGTGTCTTTAGCTGCCGAGCTCCCCAAGAGCTGGCTTGTGAGAAATGCATCTGGAATAAAGGTCATTTGCAAATGATCTTTATTGCAAATATGCAAATGGCTGCATTTCATCTTGTGGACCGCACCTCCCTACACCCCAGGTGCATGGGGAAGTATTTTTAAAATGATGCTTTAATTTTTTTTAAATTTTAATTTTAAGGCCATGCACGTTTATGCAAATAATATATAAAAATACCTACATGAGGAAGAAAATCGATTTTTTTTTAAAAAATACTTTGCTACAGGAAATACATTGGTGTGCGAGTTTACACTGCAACTCAGGTCATGTTTTACAAAGTTGTTCTCACTTCAATTATCCAGTGAAGGAGAAGCATGCAGTATGGTTGATTCAGTGGAAAAGAAAATTATGACTCTTCTTTATTATAAATTGTAGAGCATGCCGGGCAGGGTGGTGTTGTCCCAGCAGCTCAGGAGGCTGAGGCTGGAGGATCACAAGTTGGAGGCCAGCCTCGACGACTTAGCAAAACTCTGCCTCAAAATTAAAATATATTTAAAAATAGAGCTGGGATATGGTTCCACGGTGAAGTGCCCCTGAGTTCCAACCTTGGTACCAAAATCCATCAATCAATCGATCGGTAGTGAGGCATGTCTCATTGGAAGAAATATATATCCCAGGAATTCGTATTTTCTTAAAAATGCCTGTGCTCCGAAGGTATCCAAAGAAGGGGCACAAGTCACCAGCACAAGTCACCAGCTGCACGTGAGATTTTGCAAGGAAAAAATAATTATGGAGGAAGGGAGATAATCAGGCAGGACAGAGCGGAAATGCACGTGCCTCTTTGCAACACAAAATTAAATAGAAACGTGACTCTTGAGTCATTGCAAACGATGCTACTGGTTTAAGACTGCGTCTTCCTCCCTCGTATTGCTGCGTGTTGTCACTTCAACGTGACGTTGATGCTCTAGTCGACACAATCTGACTATTTGTGCCTGGATTGCAAAAGCATTTAAAAACTCTCCAGCTCAATGAATTGAAATCCTGCCCTGGTTTTCTGCTTTTGAACTTTCCTCTAATTTATCTGCTGCGACGCCTAGAAATGTTTAATCTATCTCTCAATTTGTGTGCGCGGACCTTCCCATTAAGCCTACGGCCCCTCTAGGTCGGTGTCAATCAACACTGTGTCTAATGGAGACCTCGGCCCCATGGAATCCAAGTCTAGATTTTAACTCGGCATCGGTCTCTGATGATCCTTCAAATGCAAATCTACTATTGCATTTCAGTTTTTTTTTTTTGGAGACGTGGAAAACCGTTCTCTTTGGATGCAAACATTTTAAATACCGGGGTCCCCAAGGGTGCGGACACAAGTGTTTCCTGAAGGTACCAGCGAGGGCCCGGGGTTCTGTTTGCGAGACAAGTGAGGGACAGGCTGGTAATTGCATCCGACATGGGCTTTCCATCAAGCTCGGCCGCTAGCTGTGCCCCGGTGGTTGTGCAAGCACCGTGAGAATTAATCATCGACTTGGCTCTAAGATAAAACCCCGGGCGCCCGGGGAGACCAGGAGGTATGCATCCAGCCCTTCTTGCAAAGGGATTCTCACTTTGGAGCGCCTCGGCCTCCTAATTGCATCTTCCTGAGGTTTACAAGTGGGTCCTGTCAAAGGCGGCCCCCGGAGCAAGCTGGCTTGTCCCCCTTTGGAGGACCGTTAGATTAATGACTGCACATTGCTTCCCCAGGGGGGGTCGCCTCCAGGATCCGTGGGGACACTGTACGGGTGGACTCCTGGTTTTGCATGGCATTACGGGAGCTCGGCATCGAAGGAGCCCACTCATTGCACGCTCTCTGGGGGACAGATATGGCTTCAGGAGGTTCCCAACGGGGTCACCCAGACAGGCAGGAATGCACACGGCAATGCGTGCAATTGGCAGATTGCAACCCGTGCACACGATGAGGCACCCTGACAGGCAGGCGGAGGTCCCACCCATCAGGGTGACCCAGGACACCCAGACACACGGCGGCGTCACCCGACAAAGTCGCTCGAGCACGTTGGACAGAGGGAGGTTAGAAAGCGTATTTCTCCAGGAGACGACCCCCCCCGCCCAAATCTGCAGAAATCCCCAAGACGCCTCCATCTGGGCTGTGCCTTTGGGGTCTCTGTCCTGTCCCTGGTGAGCAGAGCTCTCTCTGCTCCCTGGTGTAACCTAATAGTGGATTAATCCACTTGGATGGACTCACTGGGTGGTGACTGCAGCAGGTGGAGTGTGGCTGGAGGAGGGGTCCCTGGGCTGTGCCTTGGGGTCTCTGTCCTGTCCCTGGTGAGCAGAGCTCTCTCTGCTCCCTGGTGTAACCTAATAGTGGATTAATCCACTTGGATGGACTCACTGGGTGGTGGCTACAGCAGGTGGGGTATGGCTGGAGGAGGGGGTCCCTGGGCTGTGCCTTGGGGTCTCTGTCCTGTCCCTGGTGAGCAGAGCTCTCTCTGCTCCCTGGTGTAACCTAATAGTGGATTAATCCACTTGGATGGACTCACTGGGTGGTGACTGCAGCAGGTGGGGTGTGGCTGGAGGAGGGGGTCCCTGGGCTGTGCCTTGGGGGTCTCTGTCCTGTCCCTGGTGAGCAGAGCTCTCTCTGCTCCCTGGTGCCCTGTCCTGAGCTGCTCTCCTCCTCCAGGCCCTGCCGCCATCTTGTTCTCCTCCCCTTGGGCCAGAGCCATGGAGCCGGCCATCAGGGACTGGACCTTGGACACCAGGACCCCCAAATAAACCAGGAGGTAAGTCAAGGCAGGTGGGTTGTGGCTGGAGAAGGGGGTCACTGGGCTGTGCCTTTGGGACTATATCTTGTCCCTGGATTCTGCTTCTTGGGCTGGGGATCCAATCTTCAACTCGTGGACCATTGGGTGACACATGTACATATTTGTTTTTTTGGGGGAGTACCATGGATTGACCTCAGGGGCCCTCGACCCCTGAGCCCCGTCCCCAGCCCTATTTTGCATTTTATTGAGAGACAGGGTCTCCCTGAGCTGCTCAGGGCCTCCCTTTGGCGGAGGCTGTCTCTGAACTCACCATCCTCCTGCCTCAGCCTCCTGAATTTTTTTAAAAAATATAAGGGTTATGGGTTCAGGTTTGTTGTCATAAGCCCCCCATCTGAGATATTGTGGTTTTGTATCATAGATGATAGACAGATGAGATAGATAGATAAATAGATTGATCGATTGATTAATAGATAGGATGGATGAAAAGATGAATGGATGGACGGAAGGATGGATGGATGGATGGAAGGATGGATGGGAGGACATCGGTCACGAGGGTGCCCTTGGGGACTCTGTCTTGTCCCTGGCTGCTCCCTCTGTCTCCTTCTGCTGTTGGGCTGCCCTGAGCCGAGCACCTCCCTCCTCTGTGGCCTCCGCCATGGTCTCAGCCTCTCCTCGGAGACGTCGTGAACCACTCTCCTCCTTGAGGTGATTTACATCAGGCATCTTGGCTTGGGCTCTGGAAAGGTGGACAATCCATGTGGCTTCATGTCCCGGGAGGAGCTCGTGCCTGACGTCCCCAGGAGCATCTTCTTTTGCAGGTGAACAAAGATCAAGGGAGACTCATCCATTTTCATACTGGGGACCCACCTAGGAGGCCCCGTCCTGGAGCAGCCGGATGAGACAGAAAGGATGTGGTCGAGTGGCCAGGGACTGTCGATCTAGTAGCAGGGACCAAGCAAGGTCAGCCTCTGCAGATCCTTCTCGGCATCTCTCTGCAAAAATCCCTTGCCGTAAGATGTGGGCCTCTCAAATGGGCCTCTAGTATGGGCCTCCAGAATGGGCCTCTACAGTCTTGATCTACCTGAAGACAGAAAGGCAGGGGACACTGATGAGTGACATTTTTAGGCTATGCTCACCACCAGGGCCAATGTCATTTGGCTTTAGAGACATTTTTTTTTTTTGTCAGAAGAAATGAAATATTGCAAAGGGGTCGTCGATGCAGCAGAGGGAAGAGATGCCCAGGGTGTGACAGCTCTTTGCCATCTTTACGGGGGATTGTTCTGGTCCTGAGATCTCCAGGAGACCCCCGTGGGCTGTAGAGTCCAGGTGCTGCTGACCTCCGCCTTGCTCATTTCCCCACAAGACAGCTCCTGGTTTTAGGTGTAAAGTTCTCCCTGATATCTAGCCTCCGTTGGGCACCAGGAACCTGATATCCAAAGTGCACCTGTATTTTCCGGGGTTTGCAATTTTTATTTTGCATCTCAATAAAACCCTCTCCGATTTGATGGTTAGATCATTTCCTCTCCAGTTGGCTTCATGGTCCAACCAATTTGGGGACCGACATGCCCAGGGACACTCATGAGCCTGTGCAGATTACTGAAAAAGAAAACGGTCCGACCTAGCTCTGGTTTTGGAAAGCGTTACTTAAAGTTCAGGGAATTTTTTTTTCTTCTTCTTCATGAACTTATCATCCGGACTGTTCCCAGTCCTTTCTGGTAACTCTGTGCAACTCCCCAGAGAACCTCATTGGGCTCTTGGCTTCGGGTTTTAAAAAGTCATAATGCACAAAAAAAGGGAAATATATATATATATATATATATATATATATATATATATATATATATATATATATATATTTGGAGAAATAAAAGGTTAGGATAAGGCAATAGTGCACTCTCCGTCTCAGGCTGCCAGCCACTTACACGTGTTTTGGGGGGAATTGGAAAGGTCACGTCATCCCAGGGACACTTTGCTTTCTCAAGGTTTGTAAAGTAATCGCCTCCGTTCTCAGGAGCAGAGAGCACATCCATCCACAGCAAACGAGCAGACCATTTGCAGCTCAGCGTGCACATTTATTTTGTCCAGTGATCACTCCTGTCCGTGGGGGAACTCGGAGCACGTTTGCATCTGTCTGGTTTTATCTATCTTGCTTTTCTGACCTCTCTCTCTCTCTCTCTCTCTCTCTCTCTCTCTCTCTCTCTCTCTCTCTCTCCTCTCTCTTTATTTCCACACAGATGCTAGAAAGGTTTTCCTTGACCTTAAGCTCAGGAGGGAAGTCCAGGCAGGAAAACACGCCTAACTGGACACTTGTCATCTCAGGACGAGGCCAGGAATTGCAAGAAGATGGTGATGATTGACAGCTGGTGAAAAGGGCCATCTGGTCGACCTCCCTGGGGGACTCTCAGGGGATCCACCAAGATTTTGTGTCGCCCCCAAATACAGGACCCCCCCTCCTGGCACCAGTTCCAAAAGGACGGGGAGCAACAGGACAGGTCACCCCTGCGGCAAGAGCTCTCTGAGTGGATGTGAGGGATTGGGGTGCCACTCGGGGCAGCTCTGGTTGGCTGCAGAGATTAAAAGATGAAGTGGATTGAGGTGGGACTTGGATTTCTTGTCCCCCCCACCACGACCTGGAATCCCGGGGTGGCAGAGAAGGCTGGGGAACGATCTCCAACCCTTATCCAAAATAGCATTGCAGCCGGGCACCGTCGGGCATGGATCTCCTGGAATCCCAGCAACTGGGGAGGCTGAAGCCGGAGGATCGCGGCATTGGAGGCCAGCCTCAGCAACTTGACGAGGTGCAAAGCAAGTGAGTGAGACTCTGTGTCAAAGTCCAAGAGTAAGTAAAAAATGGCTGGGGAAGGGGCTGCAGGGTTTAAGCACCACTGGGTTCAATCCCTGGTACCCAAATGTAATAGATAAATGAATAATGCACCTGCCTGACACGTGGTTTTGAAGGGAGGACAGAAATCTCCCGCTGAGCAGCTCTGCAAACTATGCATTGCCGATGCTTTCTGCAAAACTAAAAGCAATGAAATTAATTTTTTTTAAAGGGCTCATTTAAGAGCCTGTATTAGCCAGGTGCGGTGGTGCACGCCGGTTATCCCACGGCTCGGGAGGCTGAGGCAGGAGGATGGTGAGTTCAAAGCCAGCCTCCGCCCAAGGGAGGCCCTGAGCAACTCAGGGAGACCCTGTCTCTCAATAAAATGCCAAATAGGGCTCAGGGGTCGAGTTCTTCTTTTCAAAATACCTGCGGCAGTGACATTTGCAATAGGTTGGAAGGCTGCAAGGAGGGTGCAGACAACTCTTGCTTTGAAATCATCAACCTGAATTACACCCAAATCAGGGAAATGTGAACTTTGCCAGTAAAATCGTCCCCTCTGCTTCTTTATTGATAGTACTGGGGGGTGGAATCCAGGAATCCAAGGGTGCTTTACCACGGAGACACACCCCCAGCCTTTATGGGGTATTTATTTATTTATTGGAGTCCGATTCTTGCTAGATTGTTGAGGCTGGCCTTCCATTTACGATCCTCCTGCCTCAGCCTCCTGGGTGGCTGGAATTACAGGTGTGCACCCCACACCAAGCCTCTCTGAATTTCTTGCATATTTCAACTCTAAGGGCAGCAGGGAGGGATATCGACAAGATCATAGTATTTAAAAACAACAACCACTAGGTGCATTTGTTCATAGGCAGCAACCCGCTTGGTTGGCTGCAGTCGAGCTGTGATTTCTTTCTTTCTTTCTTTTTCTGCTTTAAATGATTCAGGAGGTTTACAAGGTTGCAGATGAGCATCTGCAGATGCAATCATGCAGACGTCCTTAGCTACAAATAAATGGCACGATTTGGAGGAAGCCTACAAAGTCTAGCCTTCCAGTTGCATGCTTTAACCCCGAGTCCCCGAGACAGAATGCATTGGTCTAACCTGCCCTTCACAGGTCCCCCAGGTAACCCGCCTTGGTGGGAAGCAAAGTTCAGGTGGCTTTGATGCCACTTGATTCCCGTGCAAGAAGGGTCCGTCACCTCCAGTCCTGCAGAATCTAAATTCCAGCCTTCGACCCGCAGACCTCTGGGGTGCGTGCAAGATCTCACCTGCGGCCTCACCCCTGATGCACGACTTTGGGCAGAAGACCTGTCCAGTGCCCGTGCATACCGGCCCGAGAAAAGGGCTTTGAAAGATCCCCGTCCCAGTATCTGGGGTCTGAAGCTCATAAAAGGTGCTTCCAACACCCAGATGACTCCGTGCCCGATTTTAGGTCTCTCGGCCCCATGACGTCATCTCCAGAAGGATTTTGGGGGACTTCCAAACATAACACGTGGAGCGGGAAAGAAAAACAGAACAGACATTCCTCGTTGCCTTTTCCGAGGCTGGCCTCCAACTTGAGATCCTCCAGCCTCAGCCTCCTGAGCTCCTTCTTGCTGGAGGAAGAATTCAGTGCACTGGATGGTGCAGCAGACGCCGCGTTGCTCCCCTGAGGCGTCCCTGCAGCCTTTACCTGCTGCCTCCGAGGACTTAGATGTGATTGAATCGTTTTTGACCTTAGGGTGGCCTCAGGAATTTTTAGGTAATTTGACTGGATCGAGTGGCTCACTGATGAGAGTACGTTTCTCTAGAGCTGCCCCTCTCATAAAGCAAAATAAATTCAAGCAGCCTTCCAAATTGTCTCCACTCTGGCAGAAAAATGTCCCCGGTTTGTCGTTCTTCCCTTAAGAACACAGAGGGGTGCGGTAGGGCAGGCCCATAATCCCAGCAGCTCTGGAGGCTGAGGCAGGAGGATGGCAAGTTGGAGGCCAGCCTCAGCAACTCAGTGAAGGACTGCAAATTGGGGGCAGCCACTCTGGAGAGCAGGATGCAGACTCCTCAGAAAACTAGGAATGGAACCACCATGTGACCCAGCTCTCCCACTCCTCGGTCTATACCCCAAGGGACTTAAAATCAGCCCACGACAGGGACACAGCCACATCCGTGTTGATACCAGCTCAATTCACAAGAGCTAAACGGTGGGACCCACATAGGTGCCCTTCAGCAGGTAAACGGATAAAGAAACGGTGGTATGGATACACAATGGAATATTACTCGGCCATGAAGAAGAATGAAATGCTGGCATTGGCAGGGAAATGGATGGAGCTGGTGACTATCATGCCAAGTGAAATCAGCCGATCCTGAAAAACAACAACAACAACAAAAAACCCTAAAGGCTGAATGTTTTCTCTGATATTTGGATGCTAATTCACAATAAGGGGTGTCACGATATCCCATGTGCTGTGGCACCAAACGGATGGAGAAGAATGCCGATTTTCACTTTTCACGCATTTATTCTAAATTTCTCTAACATCATCACCACTTCTCCTTGTGCCTGTCCTAATTGTGGGGACGCCGACATGGTTTCGTCCTAACATTTCTGACTCTCTCCTGTGAGACCTCCGTGTAGGGACCACAAGCCCCATTTTATATATTTAATTTTTTTTAAATGCCGTCGTTGGGGGGGCTTTGGATAAAGCCTTAATCTTTCCAAATGGCTCAGGATTTCTTCATTGATTTTTGCTCCTCCGAGGGATCGATGTTCTCATTTCAAATTAAATTAGAATCTCGCTGGACAAATCCCATTGGAAAATGGGTCTCGTCTCGTCCTCATTTTAAAAGAAATCGACGAGAACCCTGTCATCTCTGGTTTTCTTTGACGAGGGACTTACAAAAACTTATGCATATTTTTGATCCATCCATCGCTTGAAGGACGCCTGGCTGATTCTATATTTTGGGGGGCATAAGGTACCAGGGATTGAGCTCAGGGGCACTCAACCCCTGAGCCCCGTCCCCAGCCCTATTTGGC
Source organism: Urocitellus parryii (assembly GCF_045843805.1). Taxonomy (NCBI): domain Eukaryota; kingdom Metazoa; phylum Chordata; class Mammalia; order Rodentia; family Sciuridae; genus Urocitellus; species Urocitellus parryii. The sequence goes on from NC_135548.1 coordinate 1,567,611, forward strand.
ATTTTATTGAGAGACAGGGTCTCCCTGAGTGGCTTATGGCCTCCCTTTGGCGGAGGCTGGCTTTGACCTCGTGATCCTCCTGCGTCAGCCTCCCAAGCCGCTGGGATCACAGGTGTGCACCCCTGCAACTGGCCTGAGCATCTATTTTTATTTGCATTTTTGATGCTTTTCATTGCAACAATTGGTCACAGGGAAACCCCAAAACCCTAAAGATGGAAGCAGACTCCATCCCCCCGAATACAGCATCATTGCCTGCAGCCTCCTCCCTGGTGGTCCACGAAGCCGAGTTTGATTTTTTTCCATATATTTGTAAAGGACCTGAAATCAGCACACCACAGGGACGCAGCCACATGGATGTTTACGGAGGCTCAATCCACCATAGCCGAGCTCTGCAACCCACCTAGGTGGATAAAGGAAATGTGGTACATATACCCAGTGGAATATTACACAGCCATAAAGAAGAAGGAGGTGATGGCGTTTTATTTCATTTTTTCTTTCTTTTCTATGTTGCAACCAGATCCAGGGTCTCCTGCACGCTGAGAGCCCACTCTGCACCCCTAATGTCGACCACTTTGAGGACGACCCTGGTGTGTCCCTTGGCTTGAGGTTGTGTGTGTAAAATCCCCTCCATTCTCTGGGGTCCCTGATAGAGTATCTCACTGGGGACAGCGTTTTCTGTATTGATCCTATTTATAATCCATTGCAGATTTAAAAGTAGTTTTTGAAAAAATAATTTGCATTCTATTGTCATGTAAATTAGTTAAAATGAATTTAAAACATTTAAGAAACAAATAAAAATAGTTTGCATTCTAGTGTCATGTATAACTAATTCAGATATTTTAAAAAATATTTAAAAAAAATAGTTTGCATTCTGCTGTTACGCATGATGGATTGAAATAAATCTAAACCATTTTAAAAACACGAATAAATATAATTTGCATTCTGGTGTCATGTAAATTAGTTAAAATAAACCTAAAACATTTAAAAAACATAGATAAAAATAGTTTGCATTCTACTGTCGTGTCGAATTAAAATAAAATCTAAAAACTAAGAATTAAAAAGTCAATCAATAAAAAATAATTTGCACGCTCATGATATCATTTAATCTGCCCACCCAAACAGCTTTGATTGATACCACTGTATGCACAGAAATTACACAGGCAGGGCAAGAAGTAGTATGTAGCTGATAAAAAGAAAAAAAAATAAAATAAAACTGTACTTGTAATTTCTCTCTCTCTTCTGTCCGTATTTATTATTTACAGATGTGAATCAGCTTTCTTTTATCTTTCCACTTTCTACGCCTGCGACCCATAAATATTGATAGCAACCAATAATACGGATTTTTAAATTTTTTTTTATTTGAACCAGAAGATACTGATTGTATACAGCCGGTCTCCAACGTTGCATGGTTTGACTGACAATTACATGCATCTAGGGACCACCGTGGCTTGGGGTTTGCATTTGAGTCTTTCTGGGTCCGGGGCTCAGTGGGCTGCAGCAGGCGGTGAACCCCAAGATCTGGGGTGAGCCCTGCCCCCCCCCCCCACGGTAGAGAGCTGTCAATCAATAATCCGCATCAGCGGTGCAACACACACAGAGTCGTGTCTGTGACTTTCTTGTGCATCCCACGGTGCCTGCATAAGCCTGGGGTCTGGCAGGTGGGTGCGGAAGATGCAGTTAGCGGCACCTTCAACTTGGGATGGGGATGCTCTACCCTTAGAATCCCAGGGTTTTTTTTATGGGGCACAGAGTGAGCTTTTGGAATATGCATATGATTATGGCAATAATCAGTGTCCCATAGAATTCCACTGTTAATAATTATAGGCCGCCAGACGCGGTGGCCCACGCCTGTCATACCAGCAGCTCAGGAGGCTGAGGCAGGAGGATCGCGAGTTCAAAGCCAGCCTCCGCCAAAGGGAGGCCGTAAGCAACTCAGGGAGACCCTGTCTCTCAATAAAATGCAAAATAGGGCTGGGGATGGGGCTCAGGAGTGCCCCTAAATCAATTCCTACTTCCAAAATAATAACAATGAAAGACACCCGCTGGCTCACAGTGGCCCTGGAGGGAGTCCCTCTCTCTCTGTGCTCAGACTTGCAAAAATTATTTCCCAGCAAAGAGATGAGCCCCTAACCTGCAGTCGCTGGATTCCTTCAAGAGGAGACAGCTCAATAACCCAGCAGACAGACAGACAGACACAGGGGCTGATGAACAAGCGCGTTGGCAGCTCTAATGAAGCAGGTCTTGGTTGCAGACAGGAGCTCGCTGGACATGGGGCCAGGCATCAGCGTTGGCTAGAGGGGTGCAGAGGCCAGACTGCAATGCACCTGCGCCTGGGGATCCCTGGAAAGCTTAAAAAAAAAAAAACCCACGCCTTTCCTGGTTCTGAAATGCGCATGAACAAATCTCTGAAGGCTCTTAATGCACCTGGAACCTTCAGAGATTTAAGGATTAATTAATCGATGGGTCCTTTGCATCGCCATCCTACAAAAGTGATCCAATTTTCAATGATGAAGATTTTTGCACGCATGAGGGGTATTTATTGCATGGCATGGTGCACGGTATTTTGTCTCTAAAAAATGGAGCACATTTTGCCCCGCATCGGTGCATGCTCAGGGGGGTCACCTGCAGCAGGTCCCCAGCCAGGTCTAGGGAGCGTGCAGTTCCACAGAGCGGCCTGTAGGTGGCGCTGTTGAGTCGACTCGCGGAGAAAGCAGCGCTGCAGAAATTAAGGGGAATTTTTTTCTTGGAAACGTGGCGTCTCCCTGCCAACCGCCCCGGGGGCTTTGTTTCGGTTTTAACTACACCGAGAGCCGTGGGACGCCTGGAGAGAGTCAGTCATGCGTCCAGAGCGTGCATACCTGGTGTGCGGGGACCGCAAAATCTGCACAGCATTTGTTTTTTTTGGAGGGTGAGAGGGGGTGCATACCACGTGGGTGTCCTTTGTGAAAATCTCTGTGATTTGTTGAATGTGCAACACGGGACACCGTCCAGGAGAGGTGGCCAGGGAGAAGTCTATTTCCAAGCATTTGTCATTGGAATGAAAGTCGGTCAGGACCAGGAAAAATCAGCTCTTTGGAAATATTTGTGGAGCATGAATTTACTGTGCAACGTGAAGTTGTCTTTGAGGCAATATAGTAAATGTTATTGGCTATCATGTGGCTCCACATATTTATTTAGTGTGAATTGACAGAAGGATTGAACCCAGACTCATGCTTTAAAGGGAATTTCTCAAATGCACACACACACACACACACACACACACACACACACAAAAAAAACCAAAACAACTAGAATTGAACATTGTACCAAAACTTAGTAAGTCAAACTCAGTATATTTAAAATCATCCACCTTATACTCTTTAAATTGGCATCCATTCTTATTCTTTATAAAGACCTGGGTGCGATGTCACACGCCTGTAATCCCAGCATCTCGGGAGGCTGAGGCAGGAGGATTGCAAGTTGGAGGCCAGCCTCAGCCATGAGCGAGGACCTAAGCAGCTTCCAGAGACCCAGTCTCAAAATAGAAAATAAAAATGGGGCTGGAGATGTGGCTCAGGGGTTCAGCATCCCTAGGTTCAATCCCTAGTACCAAAAAAAAAAAAAAAAAAGAATAAAATAAAAATAAATAAATAAAATAAAGAAGAAGAAAAAGAAAGAAAAACAATTAGGAAAGAAAGAAAAGCGCCAACCTTGCAGACTTTAAATCAGTATTCCTTGCTCTTCTCTGTAGAGAGCCTGAGCTGCCTGCTTCCAATTAGGAAGTAGGAATAGAATCCGAGCATCCCAATCTGCACTTTCTCCGCACAAACCAGACTCAGTCACGTTCAAAAGCCAACTTTTCGGCCACCCCTTCGTAGATCTGCATCTGTAGGACCCACCTCAGATCGAGGGGTGTCTTGCTCCTGTGCACCTCTGCCCAGGTCACCTGGGGCTTGGCCCAGGTGTGCATTTGGAGGGCTGTGGCCAGCGTCCCCCCTCTTGGGAGCCTCAGAGGGTTACATTCTGCAGGCATCAAGATTGACACCTAGAAAGTAGCTTTGCAGCAGGTGGATGCTCCCTGTCCCGGGCACGGCTCATCCATAAATGTGTGGATACATAAATGGGCCCGATAAAGACACAAAATGGAATTGCATCGCCATTTAATAGGATTGCATTGCTTTGCAATATGAATTGAGCATTGCACGGACGTTATAGACGGAAGGTATAGGGTATATTTTAAAGGCATCCTGTCTTGAGTCCATGGTGTGTATATATACGTGGGCTTTTATTTAGCACACACACATATATACGGACGTGCAATCAATCAGCCTGGTATTCCCGATGCATCACGATGCAGGCTGCAGAATGTTCTAGAATGCCCATCACGTGTGACACCCGACGTGGCGACTCCATGCTAAGCATGCCACGCTCGGCTGCATGTGACCATGCATCATGTCAGGTCCTGGGGTGTCGATCATCTGAATGATCCAGCCTGGGGGATGTTCAGCACCTTCTCTGGTCAGTGTTGGGGATGGTCAAGGTCGTGCAAGGGCAAAATTGGAATGAAAAATAACAGGGTCTGCCCGATTCAAGGCTGGGGGTGAGCGGATCCTGCTACGGACCTTAGTCTCTGCATTTTGACAGACATCCCCCACCCCAGGCCGGGAGTCGATGTGCGGAGAATAAGTCCATGAATAGATGCTCACCGTTATTATGGACTCAGGGATAAATGAAAAGGTCGGTGTGTCCTTGACAAATAAAAGTGACCTCACGTGAGCCGGACACGGTGTGGCGTGCACATCTGTAATCCGACTGAATGGGAGGCTGAGGCAGGAGGATCACAGGTTTAAGGCCAGCCTCGGCCATTTAGCAAGGCTGTAAGCAACCGAGTGACACCCTGTCTCAAAATACAAAATAAAATAAAATAAAATAAAATAAAATGAGTTGAAATGTGGCTCTGTAGTTAAGTGCACCTGGATCCAAACCCTGTATAAAAAAAATAAAATAAAAAGAAATCTCCGGTGGAATCGAGAATATTTGGTCTCATCCAAGTGGAAAGGTAAAATACCGATTATCAGAGGCCAGGGGGGAGGAGGAGATGTGCAGGGGCGGATCCGCGGGTATGAATTTTCAGGAAGATAGAAAAGTGGATCCTGGCGTTGTTTTGCACAGTGGGGTGACTCTTTAACAAAGTGGTGCATGGAAATGGCTGGGAGAGAGGGTTTGCATGTTCTCTGAGCCCAGAAGAAATAGATGTTCGTGGAGAGGGGAGGCTGATTCCCAAATGTTTCCGATGGTCCCTGAATTTTTTTTTTGGGGGGGGAAGGAAGGGTACCTGGGATTGACCTCAGGGACACTCAACCCCTGAGCCCCGTCCCCAGCCCTATTTGGCATTTTATTGAGAGACAGGGTCTCCCTGAGCGGCTTTCAATACTCACATTATCACAGGAAATTAAAAAAAAAAAAAAAAAGTCTTCGTTGAGAGTCTCGTTTCACAGGTATTTTTTTTTTTCCGCTTAGATTTTTATCTAATCAGATTTTAATGGGAACCTTACGTCAAATTTGTGGCTGGGAAAAAAAAAACCTCAGGAACAAACGCTTCTCCGTAATAAGGCTTGTAAGATTTGCTTTCCCATAAAAACGCCTGATTTCTAAAAATGTTCATGTTCATCAAGAGACAGTGGTGCCTCTGTAAGGCTGGCGGAAGGAAACTGGAATTCTTTTAAAATTTTACTGAAATAAGTTAGTTAAGACCCCAGCAGGGCCGGACACAGTGGCTCACGACTGTGATCCCAGAGGTTGGCTCCGGAGGCTGAGGCAGGAGGATCCCAAGTTGGAGGCCGGCCTCAGCAATATCAAGGCTCTGAGCAGCTCAGGGAGACCCTGTCTCTAAATAAAATGCAAATTAGGGCTGGGGATGGGGCTCAGGGGTCGAGTGCCCCTGAGTTCAATTCCCAGTAGCAAAAAAAAAAAAAAAAAAGAAAAAGAAATGAACTTTTATACATACAATTTTTTTGCACATTTTTAGAATTATATTACTAAATGCATATAACTGTATGACTATATACTCATATATGTGATAAAATAGCTGTATGATTAAACCTAAGCTTTACAGTTTAACTATATATTTATAAATAAATGCATGGCTGTATGTAATGCATATATATATATAGTTCCGTACATTATAGGTCATTTGTCATCATTATATGTCCCTATTATGGTGTCGATTAAATATGTCTATCATAACATCCTCAGCAGACACTAAACAGATATTTATGGGGGTCAATATATCAATAACTTTAAACATTATTTTTTTTCCACACAGACTGCGTGCGCCCAATGGCACCAAAGCAAAAAATAATCTCTTGACTGATTTGTTGGTTGATTGACTTAGTGATCCCTCAGCCGCCCACATGCTCTCCCTTAGAACCCGGCTGGTGGTTTTCCCTCTCATCTTATAATGACGCCTCTCATCACAGCCCTATGAGTGACAGCCTTCTGTCCCCTCCTGAAACTTGAATCCCCCAAACTTGCTTACACTGGTAAAAAAAAAAAAAAAAAAAAAAAACCCAAGTGAATGGATTTTTTTTACTGAAACGAGGTGAACACTGAGCGAGAGATTTTCATTCGATGGTCTTATAACGAGATCTGCAAATCACTGTTATTATGGGTCATTGACGGAGGGACAGAAATAGCCCCGTAATAGGGAAATGGATCTGATCGCCGTGTCCGTGCAATGACACGGAGGACGATATTTTATTTTTATATAATGCCTCCCACTGGGATGCACCCCAGTTGTCTGATGCATATAAAATCAGGAGCTTCCGGTACAAAGAGCTTGAAACTTTTAAATACCACACGGGCCACGTTTAGCTCTTATTCTTGGGTAGATGATGCTAGTGCTAGGCACTGGGAGTGCACGCCCCATAATCCCAGCGGCTCCGGAGGCTGAGGCCGGAGGATTGCAAGTTGGAGGCCAGCCTCAGCAGCTGAGCAAAAGCCTGCCTCTAATTTTCTATTTGATAGAAGATCGTCCAAAAAAATGGGAGTCTGGTGGGCTGAAGTATGGTTTGGAAATAGGGTTGTTGCAGAGGGGAATTGGGAGTGCAGTGAGGTCCCCAGGGTGGCCCTGACCCAGCAGGACAGGGAGGGAATAAAGCCTGTCATTTGAGCCACCCAGACTGCTGTGTTTTGTTACAGCAGCCATCACAGATGCATGCACACTCATGGCCTCCATGTTTGCAGAATTTTGCAATTGAGCCGTGTCCCTGTTTCGTGTTGAGGAAGATCTACTCCTCTTTGAGTTTTATTTTATCCGCAGAATGTGCTCCTTGTTGGTGACAGCCCCAGGTGAGACCCGGAGAAGGATACGTCTCCTCTTTTCCTTGGATTGGGTGTTGGATAAAGATGGATTCAATCCAATGAGCAGGCGGCAACCTTCAGCACCACCGTCTTAGTCAACTTTTATGTTGTGGGGACCAAAGTGGCCAATAACAATGACTTAAAGGTGGAAAAAATTATTAGGGGCTCACGGTGTCCGAGGTCCAGTCTGTGGCTGGCCGACGCCATGGCTCTGGCCCAAGGGGAGCAGAACAAGATGGCGGCAGGGCCTGGAGGAGGAGAGCAGCTCAGGACAGGGCACCAGGGAGCAGAGAGAGCTCTGCTCACCAGGGACAGGACAGAGACCCCAAAGGCACAGCCCAGGGACCCCCTCCTCCAGCCACACCCCACCTGCTGCAGTCACCACCCAGTGAGTCCATTCAAGTGGATTAATCCACTTATTAGTCTACACCCAGTGAGTCCATCCAAGTGGATTAATCCACTTATTAGTCTACACCCAGTGAGTCCATCCAAGTGGATTAATCCACTATGAGTCTACACCTCTCATAATCCAATCATTTCACATCTGAACCTTCCTGCATGGTCTCCCACATGAGGTTTTGGGGGACATCTCACTTTTAAACTATAACAGATAGTTTTCCTTGCACCAAAACATCATCCCATTTATCTCTGTATCTTTATAAATTCCAGGTGAACAGGAGAAGGGAACAGTCATTGGATATATTTTCTGGTTTTTCTCGGTGGGTCCAGAACTTGGTTACGTTCTGCATCAAATATTTGTTTCTAGAGTCCAGAATATAATCGTTGCTGCTAATGCTGTCCCCAACACCATCTTCGACACCGTAAATCCTGGAATCTAGTGTTCATTGACATGCATTTGATTCCCGTTGCGTCTACCAAGACAAATTTGGGTTTTATACCGACTCTTGCTTTGACTGGGAGTCCCTGGGGAGTCGGGGGCACCAAAAAAAAAGTGTTTTTTTTTTTTAAAGAAACTATTATGCAAATGGCACAGAAAATGAGTGCCACCGTCGAGATGGAAATCCACGCACTGATTAACAAGTGTGGCTCCAGTTAATCAAGGCGGCTCCACCAGAGCGTTTATTATGCACCAATTAAAACGCCTCCCTCCTGGACGGGTTCTGACGGGGTGCGCTGATGGACTCTGCCCGGATCGTCTCCAAGGGGGAAGAATCTCTGCTGTCCTTCAAGTTGAAACTCGGAGACGTGATGAATCTTATTTAATTGGGCTTCAAGGCAAGTTGGGAAACAAACACCTTTCATGGTGAGCCTTAATTAAGTCGATGGAAATATTCCTTTTTAAAATATTTTTTTTCCAACCTCCCTCTCATGTATTCCACCACGCAATACTTTAGAAGACCTTTATTTTGTATAACTAAGTGTGAAAACTAAATGATGTCCATGGGTTTGCATACGTATTTGGTATATATACTTGTGCACATGCAGAAATTAAATATATAGCGTATAGAGCATTATAACCCAGTAGGCAGGTGGGGTGTGGCTGGAGGAGGGGGTCCCTGGGCTGTGCCTTGGGGGTCTCTGTCCTGTCCCTGGTGAGCAGAGCTCTCTCTGCTCCCTGGTGCCCTGTCCTGAGCTGCTCTCCTCCTCCAGGCCCTGCCGCCATCTTGTTCTGCTCCCCTTGGGCCAGAACCATGGCGTCGGCCAGCCACGGACTGGACCTCGGACACCAGGAGCCCCAGAGAGACTCTTCCTCCTCTAAATGCTCATGAGTGAGACGGTGCAGGAACATTCAGAGGATTGGGTTGTGAGAGGTGTAGACTCATAGTGGATTAATCCACTTGAATGGACTCACTTGGTGGTGACTGCAGCAGGTGGGGTGTGGCTGGAGGAGGGGGTCCCTGGGCTGTGCCTTGGGGGTCTCTGTCCTGTCCCTGGTGAGCAGAGCTCTCTCTGCCCCCTGGTGCCCTGTCCTGAGCTGCTCTCCTCCTCCAGGCCCTGCCGCCATTTTGTTCTGCTCCCCTTGGGTCAGAGCCATGGAGTCGGCCAACCATGCACTGAACCTCGGACACTATGAGCCCCAAACAGTTTTTTCCTCTAAACGTTGTTCTTTGCAACAATTTAGACCCATGTGAGATGGAATGCAAAATATACTGACCCCAGCACCCCCTTGACCACACACTTAGCTGGGGTGGGTCGTCCGGGTAGGATGATTGACAGCATCAAAACCTGCTGGAAACAATGGCTTCACTGAATTTGGGTCACGTCGGCTCAGCTTGCCCCTCTCTCCACCCCTTTTTTTTGCAAGAGAGAAGAAGAACCCTTGTCTGAGAGATTCAAAAGCACGAAGCGAGAAAATGATTGGAAACCCAATCTTCCTGTGAAGGACACACGGTGTCAGAGGTCTCCGTCTAAGGTCAGCGGAGTTGAGTGTTCTGGTCCCGAAGACACGACATGGTCCGTCCTATCCCCGACCATAAGACGGGGGTGACCTGCAGCCTCCGGAGCTGGAAGGCAGGAAAAATCCTCCACTGGAGTCTGAGGAAGGAGGTCAGCCTTCTGATTGACAGGGTGTCATCTGCTCCCTGACCCCGTGAGTCAGCTCTTCTTTGGCTGCACCCAATGACCTCACAAGAGGAGCTTAGACAAGATTTGGCTCATGGCGTCCGAGGTTCCGTCCATGGTTGGCCGACTCCATGGCTCTGGCCCAAGGGGAGCAGAACAAGATGGCGGCAGGGCCTGGAGGAGGAGAGCAGCTCAGGACAGGGCACCAGGGAGCAGAGAGAGCTCTGCTCACCAGGGACAGGACAGAGACCCCAAAGGCACAGCCCAGGGACCCCCTCCTCCAGCCACACCCCACCTGCTGCAGTCATCACCCAGTGAATCCATTCAAGTGGATTAATCCACTATTAGTCTACACCTCTTACAACCCAATCATTTCACAATATGGCGGCAGGGCCTGGAGGAGGAGAGCAGCTCAGGACAGGGCACCAGGGAGCAGAGAGAAAGAGAGACACGTTGAAGAAAGATTGAAGCCAGGGGCCAGATAGAGTGCCCTGGGACATTTTCCAATGTCCTGCGTCCTCCACGTCCGTCTCACCTCTCCATGGCCCTGGGTCTGAGGTGCAGCAGAGCATCATGGCGCAAGGGAGTGGTGGATACAGCTATTTACCTCCTGGCAGCCAAGAAGCAGATGGAGGGAGTCACTGGAGATAGGACAGAGTCCCCAAGGGCACATCCCCAAGGACCCACGCCTCCACCTGGGTCTGACCTCCCACCTTCTCCATTCAGCTACGCATCCACCAATGGATTAATCCACTAATAAGGTCCGAGCCTTCCTGATCCAGCCACTTCTGAATAGCTGCACCTCTGGACATGGGGGCATTGGGGACCGAGTCCCCCACACAGATGGCTTTGGGGGACATTGCAGCCCAGTCATCCTTAGAGGGCAGCTTGCCGTCTCCAAGGCGTCTCTGCCTGCAAACTGCCTTGTGCTCCTTCTTTCTGGGCCTCTCGATTCAGCACGGTGAGCACTGTCCAGCTCCCCAACCTCTGTGCTGATGTCCCGGTGCTGGACACTGCTCTAGCAGGTATCCTTCGAGTCCGAAGAGCCCTGAATTCTTCTGCAAAGGAGCCAAGCGGCTTGTTTTCCTGGCCAGGGCCAGAGATGCTATCAACCAGACGCCGTGCATAATGCATGAGGTCTCCCTTCGCAACAGGGTTATTTCTGGCGCCCAGTGTCTGCCTGCGGATGGCACAGGAAGGGCAGGTGCTTTTTATTTGATGCCGATAGAATGATAAATAATAATAATCAGGAGATGGCATTCCTTGGAGCATTCCTGGCCCCAAGGCGGTGCCTGCCTCGGATGCCTTCACAAGCAGTGATTTGTTGGCCGTTTGCTCTTTATTTAGGCAGGAGCAGTAGAGGCTGCAGGGGAGGCTGTGATTCTGCCGGGGAGGCTGGCTGTGCTTCATAGTGAAGGTTGGGAACAAATTCTCTCCCAGCATCTCCCTTTCTCAGCTTCGTCTGCACCACACCGAGAGTGTTATGCCCTTCAGAAGCCTGCGCCGTCAGCAGCCCATTTGGCCAGGAAGCCGTTGGAATGGCACGCAGACAAGACAGGTGCATGGCCCGTGCAATGTCTTTCTGGGCCAGAAGTCCGTCCCCTTGCAAGAAGAAAGCTGCGTGGAGCTGAGGACCTGCCCGTGCTACGGGACCCAGGCTCCCGAACTTTGCTGTGTCCATTCTGCTTTTGCTTTTTTATCCAGAGGATGCTTTTGCCTCTGGATAAAGCCCACGATAGGGTCACCTTGGTGTGTGGCTGCAGCAGTCTGTGCAGACGGAGAGCAGGAATGGAACTCATCCGGCGAGTGGCACTGAAACCGGATTTCAGAGCCGCAAAAAAAAAAAAAAAGAAAGAAAGAAAGAAAAGGGTGTCTTGCATCCTGAAATGCATCGGAGGTGCACAGAGCCAAGTTCCAAGGGCGCACAGGAAACCGGATTTGGATTCTTTTTGTGCATGGTTTCCACAAGACCACGTTAGCGACTGAGAATTCTTGCAGAAGAGGTTTTCTAGTAATGATAACAGAAAGAAAAAAACCAGGAGCCTAGGGTTGGGTATGAAACGATCCTCTGGAAGTGTTTTGCAAGGAATGTTGCAGGGTGCTGTTTATAGGACGCCCAGAAAAATCAAAAAGAAAACGGAATATGATTCTTGCTTTCTTTTTTTTTTCTTTCTTTTAATCGGCGGGGGTTTGGAAATGCCTAGATTTTGAAATGAGGAGACGACATTTGTGCAAATGGAAAAATTTCTCTGAAAGTCTGATGGATTGGGGCACCTATTTCATGACACCCAATGAAGCTGGGGGTTATTGGCGTCGAGAAGGGTCCCATGTGCATGCTACAGAGCTGGGACTTAATTACTGATGTGTCGCCTTTTAATAGCACCCAGGTGAAGCAGGATCTCATCCAAATACTTAAGGAAAAAAAATGAGAATCATACTAATAGTCAAGCCTGGGTAAAAATGGCCACGGACTTTTTCGAGGTTCAATCTGTATTTTTGGGGGGGAGTCTCTTGGCTAATACCTCAGTGTAAAGATTCATGGAATTCAATCTAACAAATGCAAATAAAAGCCGTGTTGTATTTCTCCCCCATTAACACCTTTCCACAAGCCTTCGGTGCTGAGCACCTGAATTTTACTTGGAAAACAGAAATATCGATCAACATCTATCACTTACGATATATGTTTATATTACATCTCTATCCCAATATTGGTGACAGATGGTTAGGAAGATAGAGTGATGGATCAATAGGGAGAAATAGGGAAATCAAGGGATCAATTGATCAATACCGACCTAAGCAGATGCAAATCCGGGGTTGGTTGTACGTTTTTTTTTGTGTGTTTCGATGCAAATTAATTATTCATAGGAAGCTTGACCCTGGGCATTGAAAATTCAAAAGAACCTATACATTATATCCCCCCCAGGAACAATAAGGGTACCAGGCTTGTGCATGGGAAAAACATAGGAAAATAAGAAGTCTATGGGCCAGAAAACCAATTTCTTAATGAAACAATTTCTTAAGGCATCGAAACAGAAGCGACCTTTGTTACCTGGATTAAGCAAGGACACACGTGTAGGGTCTGTTATCCCTGAAGGAAAAGGAATTGAGTTCTCGCTTCTATCTAAAGACACCACAAAGGAACAGAAAATGCAATTTATGGTGTCAGGAAACAGGGTCAAGAGATGCAACCAACAACGGATTTGCAGCTACTTATGTCTGCATTGATCCATTGATCGACTGATTTCCCTGCATCTATTAATCTATCAGTCTCTCTTCCTAACCATCTATTACCTATATTGAGATATCTATGAGTAAAATATATGAACATATATTGTAAATGACACGTGTTGATCTAAATTTCTATATAGAAATACTTATTTTATATATTATAAATATATACATAATCTATAAAATATGTATAAAATTTTTATTTATGTATAAAATATATGATATTTTATATATTTTAAATTTATATTTATTGCAACTCCCTGTAGATGGGGGCTCAGAACAAAATCCCAAACCACAAAAAAAAAAATCTCCGGCACAATAATTACCAAGCTTTTTTGAATGCAAATATTGCTATCCAAAAAAATTAAAAAAAAATCTTTGCCTATCAGTGGACACCCCGCTTATACCCCCTCTCAAGTCACCTTATTGACTTTAAAATCATAGATTTCGTTGGAAGGAGCAGTTTGACTTTCTTCAGACTGAAAAATATCTATCTATAAACATGCTCTGAGCATTGCCTATAATTTTTTTTAAAAAACATGCAATTCTAACCATATTAGGAGACAATTATGTTCCCAGTGATAGACGCACAATAAAATGTCACGTAGAGGGTGTGGGGTGACTTCTCCTACCAGGAGCATAACTGGGGGACATCCGCAGGGAGCCAGCTGCTCATTCCAGCCGCGAGTAGACGCCCCGAGAAATGCACGTTTGCCATCGTCTGAGCCTGTGCCCAGGGTCAGCTCAGCACCTGCTGTTTACAACCATGGGGGAACTGTTCCTCGGCCTCAAGGGCCAACGAGGTATTGCTACCCTGAATGTGCACAAGGGATTTCGTAAAGAGAAGCCACCAAGGTGCAGGGGACAGGGTCGATGGGCACCAGGGATGCGTCCTGCTCTTTGACCCAACAGCAGGACGACTGTAATTCAGGATGCATGAGAGTCTTCAGCTAATTAGGGAAAAGGGATCGGAATGCATTCGCTAGTCAGGAAGGGGGGCATTGGTGGTAATGGACACGTCCATTACCTTGAGTTGATCTCTGCCCGTTCTGGTGCAGATAACACGAGGCTCCGCTCTGAGACACTGTGAGAATCTGCAGAGATGGAATGATTGGGTTAGGAGAGGTGTAGACTAGAAGTGGATTCATCCACTTGGATGGACTCACTGGGCGTAGACTAGACGTGGATTAATCCACTTGGATGGACTCACTGGGTGGTGGCTGCAGCAGGTGGGGTGTGGCTGGAGGAGGGGGTCCCTGGGCGGTGCCTTCGGGGCCTCTGTCCTGTCCCTGGTGAGCAGAGCTCTCTCTGCTCCCTGGTGCCCTGTCCTGAGCTGCTCTCCTCCTCAAGGCCTTTCTGCCATATTGTGAAATGATTGGGTTGTAAGAGGTGTAGACTAATAGTGGATTAATCCACTTGGATGGACTCACTGGGTGTAGACTCATAGTGGATTAATCCACTTGGATGGACTCACTGGGTGGTGACTGCAGCAGGTGGGGGGTGGCTGGAGGAGGGGGTCCCTGGGCTGTGCCTTGGGGGTCTCTGTCCTGTCCCTGGTGAGCAGAGCTCTCTCTGCTCCCTGGTGCCCTGTCCTGAGCTGCTCTCCTCCTCCAGGCCCTGCCGCCATCTTGTTCTGCTCCCCTTGGGCCAGAGCCATGGAGTCGGCCCACCAGGGACTGAACCTCTGAATCCATGAGCCCCACATAGACTTCTCTTCTTCTAAAAGCTCATGTGTGAGACACTACAAGAACCATGGAGTGAATCTCGGAAACCAGGAGCTCCAGATTGGTACCTCATTCACATACACAAATATTCATACCTGCAAATACAAATAAAGAAAAACTGGCCGTAGTTATTGCTGATTCACTGAGCACGCAGGAGGATTTGCCAATTTCTACAGATCCTCCTATTTTAAAAAGGGAAACATCATGGAGAAGCCATCGTAATTTTTCCAAAATGGTAAGGGACATTAGGCCATGTCCAGAGACATTTTTTTTGAAGTGGACGTTACCTAAATCTACTAGGTAAAAACCAGATGGTATTCAGCATCATAGTGTAAAGAGAAAATACTCCCCAACAAGGTATTATGCATTCACTCCAGTCTCTATAGACAGTGAGAATTTCAGCCTTTCCTTTTTTTTTTTTGTTTTTAACTAATTATAATTATTATTACCATTATTTGTATATGAATTGAATCCAGGACATTGCACCTGGTAAGCTGCCAATTAATTAACTTCTTCTTCTTCTTCTTCTTCTTCTTCTTCTTCTTCTTCTTATTATTATTATTATTATTATCATCATTATCATTATTATTATTATAGTACTGGGGCTGAACCCAAGGTCACTCTACCCCTGAGCCACACCCCCAGCCATTTTTCTATTTGGAGTCAGGGCCTCACTAAATGGCGGAGGCTGGCCTCCAACTTGTGATCCTCCTGCCTCAGCCTCCCCCAAGGGGAGGCATCCACCACCTTTGCCACATCATTGTTTTTGAGGCTGCTAAAAATAAGAAGGGAATAAACTTTGAGAGCATATACGCTATTTGAGGAGGCTGAGGAACGCCCTTGTCCGACTCTGCAGCAGGACTTACAAAATACAGTAATGCTCCTGAGACGTTCTTGGTTCAAGAAACCTTGGGGCCAAGTTGACCTTGAGATTGTTTTGACCTTCGTGAGCCCAACAGCTGGGGCAGAGAAGAGGCAGCCTCCCCTTATGTGCAGATTGACATGGTGTCAATCAGCTCTTCTTTGGCTGAACCCAATGACCTCACAAGAAGAGCTTAGACAAGATTTGGGTCATGGTGTCCGAGGTCCAGTCCCTGGTGGCCGACTCCCTGGCTCTGACCCAAGGGGAGTAGAACCAGATGGCGGCAGGGCCTGGAGGAGGAGAGCAGCTCAGGACAGGGCACCAGGGAGCAGAGAGAGCTCTGCTCACCAGGGACAGGACAGAGACCCCCAAGGCACAGCCCAGGGTCCCCCTCCTCCAGCCACACCCCACTTGCTGCCGTCACCACCCAGTGAGTCCATCCAAGTGGATTAATCCACTATGAGTCTACACCCAGTGAGTCCATCCAAGTGGATCAATCCACAATTAGTCTTCACCTCTCCTATCCCACTCATTTCCCCTCTGAAGGTTCTTGTAGTGTCTCACACATGAGCTTTTAGAAGAAGAGAAGTTTACTTGGGGCTCACGGTGTCCGGGGTCCAGTCCATGGCTCTGGCCCAAGGGGAGCAGAACAAGATGGCGGCAGGGCCTGGAGGAGGAGAGCAGCTCAGGACAGGGCACCAGGGAGCAGAGAGAGCTCTGCTCACCAGGGACAGGACAGAGACCCCAAAGGCACAGCCCAGGGACCCCTCCTCCAGCCACACCCCACCTGCTGCAGTCACCACCCAGTGAGTCCATTCAAGTGGATTAATCCACTTTTAGGTTACACCAGGGAGCAGAGAGAGCTCTGCCCACCAGGGACAGGAGAGAAACCCCAAAGGCACAGCCCAGGGACCCCTTCCTCCAGCCACACCCCACCTGCTGCAGTCACCACCCAGTGAGTCCATCCAAGTGGATTAATCCACTGATGAGGTTAAGACTCCCATCATCTAATAATTTTACCTCTGAACTTTCTTGCATTTCTACGCATGAGCTTTTGGGGGACACCTCGTCTCCACATCACAGCAGCCTATTTCTCACAAAACAAAATGAAAAGTAGCTCAATTTCCTACTGAAAAAAGAAGAACATTGTGCCCCTTGAAAATGCATTTATCTGGGAAAATTCCAACAGTGGAATGAACAGGATTTTCTGCCCTATCAGCCTCCAGGTGAGTCATCCTGTAACCGTCATCTGCAAATATCTACAAATAAACAGAATCATCCCCCTGCCGTCATGCCCCTCACGCACTTGATAATGGGGTCAGGATGGCAAACAGGGGCATAGTGTTGCCCTGAACCCGAATACAAAATTCAGTGTAGACAATTCGGGGAAATGGATCAGAGTGAGAACCGAGGGGTTCTTCCAGTACGAGGTCTTGTCTGTGAAATGCAAATAGAAATCAATGAGCAGTCGCCCTGCACATGGCCGCCTCCTGGGTCCTATTTTACAAACGAAGCGTGTGCAGACCCAGTTCCATGTGCATATCCCAGGTGAGGAGAATCAGCAGGTGACCGCCAGGTGCTCTGTGGGACGCATCTGCTTCTCGAAGTGTCTTAAACCCATTTATTTTTCTTATGGTTTCTGGAGCCCTGCATTGGATCGGTGCCTGGGTTTTACTTATTCATTATACCCCTGTGTTTGTTTTTATTTTTTCTATGTTGATAATGATTTATTTTGTGCATAAAAACACCCCAGGTCAATACGAACAGGCACGAGGGGAATGGGTACCACGATCGCCAAGCTTTTCATGAGTATTTGCTTTGAATTTTTCTGAGTATACAGAAATTTTTTTTTTTTTCCAGCCGAGGCAGAGAGAGAGAGAGAGAGAAAAAAAATACATATCACTTGCTCTCTGTCACATTTCACCTGCTGGAATTTGTTTTAGAAATATGATTTTAAAAATGTATTTGGCGAGAAAACAGATGACCCTGGGCTCTCGGAGTCGGGCTTATTTTGCTAGACATAACGGTCTCGCATTTCATTTTCCTGCCAGTAATAAAATTTTATTGTTCTTTATGGCTGAATAAAAGTGCCTTGTGTGTACACATCCTGATTTCTCTATGCATTGATGGACAGGTTGTCAATCAAAGGGAGATGAGTAGCATAAGGCTCGGGAGGCTGAGGCAGGAGGATCGTGAGTTCAAAGCCAGCCTCCACCAAAGCGAGGCCCTAAGCAGCTCAGGGAGACCCTGTCTCTAAATAAAATGCAAAATAGGGCTGGGGACGGGGCTCAGGGGTCGAGTGTCCCTGAGTTCAACCCCCAGTACCCCCCCTAAGAAAAAAAAAGAAAATAAAAGAAGTTAACTTCTGGTTATTATAAGATATTCTTCATGTGGGTGAAACCCACTGGGTCCGTGTATTCATTCCCCAACTGATGGATATTGGTTTCTTTTCTTTATTTGGATTTTTTTCCACTTTTATTTATTTTTTCTTATTTTTTAAAATTTATTTATTGGTGGCACTGGAGTTACACCCCCAGCTCCTGTTTTTCCAATAAATTTTAAGACAGGTTCTCACTAAGTTGCCCAGGCCGGCCTCGAGTTTTCCAGTCCTCCTGCCTCAGCCTCCCAAAGAATAGGATGGCAGATGTGCACCACCTTCGTTGGCTCTTGGGTACGGAGTTTCCAGGGATAATCACAGGCCCATCTCTGTGGCCTGGTTTCCCCTTTATCTTGGGGTGGGGTTGCAGGGTTTAAAGACAAGAATATTCGACTCTTGAAAGAAACTGCTTTGTAGAGTGATCTTAGCAAAAAAAAAAAAAAAAAAAAAAAAAAAATCATTGCCGGATGAGCTCCTCATTATAGCTCTATCCCTTCTGGGTACAGAAGTTTATCAGTGAACGACATTTTGTCCTGTTGCCAGGCTTCGGGGATTGCCTCGCAGCAAAAGCAAGCAACTGGCTCTCAGAAGGGATACCTATTTATATATAATGTCTAATGCACATATTTATGATATAATACAGATGCTTACTTATAATTGCATCTATATAATTGCATTTAGATAATTGCATTTATATATAATTATATGCATATAAATGATTATATACCTAGATTAATTATATATATATATCATATAGTTTATATATATTATCATTATATATCATTATATATATATATAATATGTGATTTTTTTTTTACATATTCATGCACAATGCAGGTGCTATATATACTTTATATACAAATGCACATATATTGGTATAGAAAATATATAATATGCATTATACATATTTACATATAATTATAAAATACAATTTATATATAAATATATATAATATATATATTGATATGTGCACGTCTCTATGTGTGTATTATATATTTTAATAAATTTACTTACATGATAGGACCCAAGTTTATATTTTACCCTCTGCAATAACTGGTGTCTCTCTCTTCCAAGAGGATGAAACAAACCTGCACTACTGTGTCTTTGCTGATGCAATTTAAACAAAATAGAATGAACTAAATCAAGCGATTCTCATAAAGCAACAAGATGTGTGTAGGTGAGGTTGCTCACATCAATTTATACACAGATATAATTTAAATATATTTTCTGTTAGGTTTTTTTTTTTTTTTTTAAATAGGCACATGTATTGCAATTCGGCAATTAAGTTTCTCAATAGAAATCACTGGACATGTTCTGCGCTGGGTGAGCTCTAAATTCTTTGGGCAAAATTCATCGAAACGACCAATCCACCCAGGTAGGACATTTTTGTGCATTTATAACTTCTTTTGCACAGATTGGCCTCCACCTGCTCTGAACAGTCCGCCAACACGGTGATCAGGGTCCCTTCTCTGCCTCATAGAATTGAATCATCTTCATGGACATTTGATTGCATTCACCTGAACTTTAACAAGATGCATGCACGATTTTTGCTAGAGTAACGTGCAATTTCTTTAAAAAAAACTTTTTGCAACAGGCGGCCCACAGTGACATCTTTATCAGTTTCAGAGCCAGAAAGGAAATGTCTGTAGACCCGGTGGGTAGAAGCGATGTCCCAGATTTTGCAAAGAACTTGACTATCCAAAGGGTTAAATGCATTTATTTCTGTGTTTTTTTTTTTCATGAGTTTCACGTGGGTTGCATGTTTGAAAACGGACCAAATTGCCCTTCAGACCACCAGGTTGGTCTCTGGGGTGGGGTTTAAGAAACCTGCATGGAGAAAAAATCTTGAAAAGTCATGGTTTTCACTCTGTTTGGTTTTTCGTGGGGGAATGCACCAGGCCTCACCTGCAAACCAGGCGCACATCTTGCAAAGTCACTTTGTTACAACGACAAAGGAAAAATCTGATACATTGTTGCCACTGGGGCCCGGGGAAGATTGTGGGCGATCCTTGGTGCGGGAGGATGCTGACTGCATCTTCTTGCTTGATCTTTGGGGCTTTATAAAAATGTCTCGGTCTTGGATTTTCTCTTTTTCTCTTGGAAGGAAGCAGGCACAGGTCTCTGAGTCGGATCAGCCGCCGCTTCTTGGCTCTTCTTATCTGCTCTTTGCTGCTCTTATCAGCTCTTGCAAAGCAGGGGGCGAGCCATGCAGGGTCCCAGTTCATGCACACGGCTGTCCTTTAAGCCGCCTGCCTCCTGGGACATTGGTGACATTGCTTTGTATTTCCTAAGACGTGCGCCCTGACTGTGGCCCCCTGGCTGGCTCTGGATTCCCGTGACCTTTCAAACCGGTCTCATCAGCAATTATTCTACAATGAACAGAGTGTTTGAAATAGGAGAGCAGAAAAAAAAAAAAAAACAAACAAAAAAAAGCAGAGCAGTTACAGAATTAACCCGTGCCCTTCTGGACCCCTCCCAGACTGACACATTCAGGGAGCTCAGTGGATACCCATCAACTTTAAGGCTTAGGTGCCTGATGGTTATCGACGTCATTGTCACCTCTAAGTCCAAGAGACTGAAAACGGAGATGATTATAATGATTGAACTATGATTCTCTGCATTTATTAAAGAATGTATCTGGACTGGTATTGCTCAAAAATGGGAGTGACCCGGCGCAGGGGCACATACCTGCCATCCTGGTATCTTGGGAGGCTGAGGCAGGAGGATCGGGAGGTCAAAGCCAGCCTCTACCAAAGTGAGGCTCTAAGCAACTCAGGGAGACCCTGTCTCTAAATAAAATGCAAAATAGGGCTGGGGACGGGGCTCAGGGGTCGAGGACCCTAGAGAGACCCCCAACTCTGCAAAAAAAAAAAAATAGAGGCTGGAATTGAATTGCTACAATTTGGTCCTATATCAGTTCTGTTGGGAGGTGGTAGAAATTGTAAGAGACGGTGGCCAGTGGGAGGACTTGTGGTCACTGGGACATGCCATTAAAGGGGAATTAGGAACCCAGTCTCTTCTTCTTGCAAAAGTCATCAGTCACTGACTGCATTTTCCAAAACCCTGAGCCCCAAGACAGCTTTTCCTTAACCGAGTGGATCACCTTGGGGTGTTCTGCTGGAGCCAAGCAGGCTGCCAAGACATGGAGGGGGTTACCCAGGGCTCCAAATGGACAACGACCCTTTCTCCATTTGTCCATCAATTCTTGGATGAGGCTGGGTGGTTAAGGTCCCCTGGATTCCATCCTAGGTCAAAAAAATAAATAAATAAATAAAAATAAAGACCCAGCCCCAGGACCTTGGTGATTTTTTACAAACCCTTGGCGTTCATTCTTGTGGAACAAAAGGGGGACAGAGGACAAAGCCCTGCAGCCCTGGAGTCAACCCAGGAGGGTCTGGACCAGGCACGGGGCAAAGGAAAACTCATTAGCAATGCAACACAGCCCTGGTTTCGGGCTCCCTCTCTGATCCTGCCCTTTAGACAGGTCTTTCTGTTGCAGGGACAGAAAGATTCAATCAGAAACTGGCATCTCAAGATGGAGACTGGATTTGAGGTTGGAAAACAGGAATAGAAGCCCATTCCCCTGCCTCAGGGCTCCTGAGAGCTGCTACGGCCCCACAGGACCGTGCTGCATTTAAATATATATTTATATATATTTTTAGACCTTTACTTTTTATTTATTTATTCATTTTTATGAGGTGCTTTAAAACTTGGTGGGAGGTGACCCAGAAATTCCGTGCTCCCTGCTTGTTGAAGCGTTTGGGGAGAGGGGGTCTCAGGACCCTGGTGCACTCTGGGATGAATTCATATGTCCCCTTTTTATTTTCATTAATGGTTGAAGGATTAGGTTGATTGATTCACTTTTGCAAACAGGGATCAAACCCAGCGGTGCCTAACCACTGGGCCACACACCCCCAGCCCTTTTTGTTTTATTTAGTTTTTAAAATTTGGAGGCAGCGTCTCGCGAAGTAGAGTCATTAAGTGGCCGAGGCTGGCCTCCAACTTGCGATCCTCCTGCCTCAGCCTCCCAAGCCATTGAAAGTACAGATGTACAAGGTTCTGCCTGGCTGATGCTTTCCGATAGCGATTCCCAAGATTTCTTTACATATCTCTGTGTATTTATATTTATAGTATATGAGGCATATTTTTATGATTATATAAGTCATAATTACATCATATGTAATTTACATTATATATTTGTGCTATATGAGCATTTATATTAATAAATATGTATAAATATAAACTATAACATTTGGTTTCTCCTTTAGGTACTGGAAAGAGAATCCAGGAATGCTTCAATCACTGAGTTATATTCCTGGTCCATTTTGTTTGTTTACTTTGAAACAGGGCTTTGCTAAATTGCTGAGGCTGGCCTCCAATTTACCAGCCTCCTGTGTCAGCCTCCCAGGTGGCTGGGATTCCAGGTAGGTGCCTCTGCACACACCTGAAACCAACTTCATTCCTTCTTCCCTCCCTTATTTCTACCTTTCTTTCCCTCCTTCCTGATTCACCTTCTCTGGTTTGCTCATGAGCAAAAAATACCTGGAAAATCATGAGGATTTGCCTGTATTTCTTAAACCGTCTTCCAGATGGCCACAAAGGGGAATAATAAATATCCCCATAGGAGATCAATATATTGATACATGAGGGAACTGGGAAAAATCTTCCTGTTTGAAAGGAATAAATGTAGGATGGTAAATTGCGAAGGGTACAGAAATTTTAAACAGGGAGTTTGAGTTTTTTTTTATTAGATCTATTTCTTTGAAGTTCATTTACCTGGTCGGTATCTTTCTCTATTCGTTTTGGATGATTTCCTCTTTAGCATGAAAGAATCCACAGAAGAAGAGCCACGGAGTGAGTATCAGTCACATTTTCACAAAATCCATCCATAACCTTTAAAAAGAAAAATCACTAAAGGAAGCTGTGGGAATTGTGAGCATCAATGAATGGACCATCAGTGGAATTCAAAATGGCGCCCGTAGAGGACTTTTCTCATTGGAGCTTGGGCTGAGATCATGTGGAGTTGGGTTTTCTTCCCTCTTCAATGGAGGTGGACACACCGTTTTTTCCATTTCCCAAAGCGTGAACCTTTTAGTCCTTGTTTCAGGAAAACGATTGTCAGTTCTGCTCTGCTGTCTGCCAGGGGAAGAGATTTCATGTCTTGGTGACCCTCAGACCCACAGTGGACAAGAATTGGGCAGAATGCTAAAGGTATGGCTGAGGGGCGAGATGTTGGCCACTTGGAATCCATCCACACTGAACGCCCCTGAAAACTTGGACGGAAAATCGGTTCCATGTTCATTTTGGAACTGAGGATAAATGTGGTTTCATTGCTCACTACCCGGACCCCCTCCAGAAAAATAAAAATACATAAGTAGATGAGTGACGTGTCAAGAATTGAGTACAAAGAATTTTGATCAGATTAAAGTGGACGAAGGATTTTAGCAATATGGACAGATAGGGATGCTTTTCCCCGTAAGATCCTTGGTTTCCACACCAGATGTTTCCATGGCTTGGTTTTTGATGTGATTCCCATCAGTGATGCCTCTTTAACGTCACGGGAGACCCCCACTGGGCAGCCCGAACCTCATGTAATAAATGCCCCAATCCAATATGGCAGCAGGAAACTGACCAAATAGATGCCCCAAACCAACATGGCAGCGGGAACCTCATGCAATAAATGCCCTGGACAAAAATGGCAGCAGGAACCTCATGTAAAACCAATGCCCAAAACCAATATGGCAGCAGGAACCTCATGCAATAAATGCCCTGAACAAAAATGGCAGCAGGAACCTCATGTAGCCAATGCCGGAAACCAATATGGCAACTTGAACCTCATGCAACCACACAAGTCAAATGTGGTGTGTTGACCCCTGACCCAGGTGCTGGTTTGGAGGGGGGTCCTGGGAGGACTGAGCTCCCAGGTGCAGCCCATGAAGGGGATGAGAGTCCTTATCAGAGGGACCCAAGAGCCCCTTGCCCGTCCACCTTGGAGGACCCAGGAGGAGGTGCCTCTGGGAGCAGGAAGCAGCCTCCGCTGACCCTGGTCAGACCCGCCTGGACCTCGGGCTGCAGCCCAGAGCTGAGGGCATTCAGTGCCTGCTATGTGCAAACAAGATATCTGAGGATCAAGTTTTCTACCAAAGCATGTTTATTGGAAACAAAGGTCCTCGTGAAATGAAGCCAAAGGCAAGTCCCCGTCCATCATGAGTCAGTGCATCAGAAGCCAGGGCTGAGTGACTGGTGAGTCCCAGCGGTCCCAGAGCTGACGGCAGGAACTCCAGGGATCAGGGAAAGAAGAGGGGCTGAGGACAACTAGGTGACTGACTAGTCCTTAGAAGGGTGACTCCATGGCTCTGGCCCAAGGGGAGCAGAACAAGATGGCGGCAGGGCCTGGAGGAGGAGAGCAGCTCAGGGCAGGGCACCAGGGAGCAGAGAGAGCTCTGCTCACCAGGGACAGGACAGAGACCCCAAAGGCACAGCCCAGGGACCCCCTCCTCCAGCCACACCCCACCTGCTGCAGTCACCACCGTTACTCCATCCAAGTGGATTAATCCACTATTAGTCTACACCTCTCGCAACCCATTCATTTCACCTCTGAATGTTCCTGCATGGTCTCCCACATGAGCATTTAGAGGAGGAGAAGTTGATCTGGGGCTCATGGTGTCCGAGGTCCAGTCCCTGGTGGCCGACTCCATGGCTCTGGCCCAAGGGGAGCAGAACAAGATGGCGGCAGGGCCTGGAGGAGGAGAGCAGCTCAGGACAGGGCACCAGGGAGCAGAGAGAGCTCTGCTCACCAGGGACAGGACAGAGACCCCCAAGGCACAGCCCAGGGACCCCCTCCTCCAGCCTCACCCCACCTGCTGCAGTCACCACCCAGTGAGTCCATCCAAGTGGATTAATCCACTTTTAGTCTACACCTCTCCTAACCCGATGAAGCACCCATTAGGGGATCAAATCTGCTCCTCAGAGAGGGGACAGTGAAAAAATAAGGAAGCAATTTGCTCTGCAAAGGAGCCGGCACTGAATTCTCCACCCAGTGCCTTAAATTCACAGGTAATTGGGGCGTGAATGTTGGGCCCAGAGATTCATGGTTGGCCGTTTACAGGGGGAAAAATGGAAGCATGAAAGGGTCCATTACCAATGTGAAAAATCCGCCTCAGCGGTGATCCTCGGTGTCTTTGGCTCCTTAATTCTGAATTATGGCATAAAATCGAGAGCCCCCTGTGTCCCTCCGAGACCTGGAAGTCCCTCCTCGAGTCTTGCCTATGATGATAATTAAGATTTATGTGGACTGCACCTGGCTCTGCCGCGGGATGTTCTGAAACCATCATCTACAGAATCGGGCCAGCAAGGACTCGTGAGAGTTTGCCCGGGGGAAGCTCCGGAGACGGCTCTGCCATTTCAAGGGATTTGTTGATTGCTAGCTTCAGTCCGTTGAGAGCCACGGATATTGATTCAGGTCGTGCTGTATCCAGGTGCTGCACCTGCCCTGGGGGCTCTCCTGCACAGGAAGATGGAATTCTTACCCATATGGCGGCTGCTGTCCAAAGGGAGGTGTTGGGGATTCACCAAGAATTGTCCATCAGTGTGTTTCCTAATAGGGGGCGACTTTGCTTTCTCACTGTGGGGGATGTTTGGCCCTGCCTGGCCACCGTTGGGGAAAAAACGTACTGCTGATACCACATTTGGATAGCCCAGAGAGGGTGTTGTGCATACCCTATAATGCACAGCATAGGCATTCACAGCCAAGAAGGGCGTTTGGGTAGTTGGTATGTCCATCACGTGTGGGTCAAAGAAGAAAACAGAAGCCATGCAGGACCATGATGTGACATAAACTCAGCAAAAGCACAACGTCCCCCAATCCACAGGGTTTGGGGGCACTTTGCACACCTTCCCTGACGTTCAAAAGGCAACTCACAGCTCAGTGTGATGGTGTGTGCTTGGAATGCTAGTGGATCAGGAGGCTGAGGGAGGAGGATTGCAATTGGAGGCCAGCCTCAGCAATTAAGTGAGGCCCTGAGCCACTGAATGAGACTGTGTTCAAATCAATTTAAAAATGAAAAAGGGCTGGGGATGTGGCTCCGTGGCTAGGCACCCCGGGTTCAATCACTGGTTCCACACACAAAAAAATGTATACAGAAAGAGCAAAAGACATGTATAAAATAGAAGATTGGTGCTTTGAGAAAAATCAACTGAAGTGACCCATTTTGAGTTAAATGGCCAAAAAAAAAAAAAATCATAAGTGATTGAAACCCAAAAAATAAAAAGAGGGACATTGTTATTGAATATGTAGGAATAAGAATGAATTAAGTTTTAAGCTGGGAAGCCCACCTGGGTGCCCCTTCCAGAGATGGATGGTGGTGTTCGTACACGGTGGAATATTACGCAGCTGTGAAGAAGAATGAAAGTAGGGTGTTTGCTTGCAAAATGCCTGGAACTCATAGAATATTATGTTACATGCAATAAGCCAGTGCCAAAAACATCAAGGGTGGAATGTTCTGTCTGATATGTGGGTGCTGATTCCCAACCAGGGGAGGTGGATCTAGGAAAAAAGACTTAACTTTCCAAGAGTGGCCGCAGCACCAATTTGCAGTCGCACCAGCAATGGACGAGTGTGCACCATTCCCCCCCACATCCTCGCCAAGAGCTATGGGTGCTTCTGCAGAACCGACGGTCGGAACCAGACCCGGGAGAGGATGCGTCCTGCTGGATACCTCTGCACCCGGACCCGATCCTGGGCTCGATCCTGCCTCTCCATCTAGACGCCCCAGGACGAGGACCTTGCAGATACCTGCCCGGGGGACGTTTCTTCCAGAGCATCACCTGTGAGCCCAAGGAGGTGGCTCCCGTACCCCGAGACCTGGGTACCACTCGCCAACTCTGAAGCCTAAAAATCCCTTTGCACGGTTTAAATTGGGGACATCTGTTCCAAATTAGCTCTGTCTGTGTTCTCCTTATTCCAAAATATTGTTGTTGTGTTTTTTTTCCCTTGGATCATAGAATAGTGGTGCTTGCCTAGTTTTTTTTTTTTTAATTTTTATTTATTTTTATTTCCTGTCTGGTTATTATTTTTCTGTATTTTTTTTTTTAATAAATCGTCATGACTCAGTAAGGGGGTGACTCTCAACACGCCAGCTTTCGTGCGGCCGTCACAGCCCTAAACGTGAAATCGTGATAATTATGATCATGGGATTCTTGGGGGCAGGACTATTTTAAGAATCTGGGTTTCTCTGTGACGCTTGCAAAGGGCATGAATTGGATGCAAACAGCCTCCTTTGGGTTGATGGTTCATGATTCTAGAGTTGGCTCCCCATCATGTCTCCATTAGCACCCAATCTGCAGAAAAGAAAAAATAAATAAAGCTTCCAAACCAAAAAAAAAAAAAAAAAAAAAATAGAAATGTCTGCGAATCGGGTGCTAATTAACTGTCCCGAGCAAATAGGATCTGCCATGAAATTCAATTTAGACCGCTAATAACTCTGGGTGCCATTTCATCGGGAGACGGACGACACCCTGTGTCATGAGGATTGTCCAAAAATGCATGGGGTCAGAGATGGCTCTTTGGGTTACTATTTAAGTTTGTGTGTCTTTTTTTTTTTTTTTTTTGAAAGAAAAATAAAGAATCTCACATTTTTTTTTTTTTTTTTTTTTTTTTTTTGGTACAAGCCACCATAGAAGAGTTAATGAGGGCCTGGCACATTTTGCTTTTACAAAAGAGCGTTTATTCACCAAGAACAAACGCACGCTCTACTATTTATACATGCAAAATGCTCAGCCGTTGGTTATCCGACAAGCACAATATAGAAAAAAAGAATTAGATAAATCGTCTGATTAGGCGTAGATATACCTGGGGCACAGAGAGGGACGGGTCCCTTGGTTCCTTTTTATCTGTTAGAAATGGCATCATTCATAAAAATTGCAGAGAGAGCCCGGTGCAGTGATGCACACCCGTCCTCCCAGCGGCTCGGGAGGCTGAGGCAGGAGGATCGCGAGTTCAAAGCCAGCCTCCGCCAAAGGGAGGCCCTAAGCCACTCAGGGAGACCCTGTCTCTCAATAAAATACAAAATAGGGCTGGGGACGGGGCTCAGGGGTCCA
Organism: Urocitellus parryii; assembly: GCF_045843805.1. Lineage (NCBI taxonomy): Eukaryota > Metazoa > Chordata > Mammalia > Rodentia > Sciuridae > Urocitellus > Urocitellus parryii. Next base: position 1,595,764 of record NC_135548.1, read on the forward strand.
GGGCCCCTGGGTTCAATTTCTGGTATCAAAAAAAATTGCATAGAGACTTGATTTTAATAAATGTGACCCCCCCCCCACACACCAACGGATTCTCCAGGGGGACTCTGTCACCTGCTGACCCTGGAACAGAGGTCTCCAGCGGAGGCTGAGTCCCAGGATGCGGGGGGCTGGACTTGGAGGAGATCTTGGTGGGACTTCCTTCCCAGGACCGTGGTGGGCTTCAGGGCAAAGTTTGGGGGTCCCAGCGATGCAAACTGGTGTCCAGGGTTGTCCCCCCAAATAGCGAGATCTGTCACCTGAAGCCCAGGTCTCAGTCCAGAGGCCTGACTCGGAAAGTGCCACCTCCGTAGGTCCAGGTGCTGTCCCCGGACACCAGTCAGGAAGGGTCAGGGGAAGCCGGGAGGAAAGTCCACTCAGTGGGGCCACCAGGGAGTCTGAGGGGGACCCAGCATGTCCACCCTGCCGCTGACCGCTACCCTGTGTTCATGTGCGTATCTACAGGTTGGTGTCCCTGTCCTCCACCTCTCAGGGGCCTGTGCTCACCTGCCTGCCTCTGAGTGTCACCTGCTGATCAGCTCCACCACCATGTCTCCACCCGTCCACCATCCACTGATCACCTCCACTGACCATCCCTCCATCTACCCCACCATCTACTGATCACCTCCACTGACCATCCCTCCATCCACCCCACCATCTATTTATCACCTCCATCACCTCTCCATCCATCCTACCATCTACTGATCACCTCCATCACCTCTCCATCCATCCCACCACCTTCTGATCACCTCCACTGACCATCTCTCCATCCATCCCTCCATCTACTGACCACCTCCACTGAGCATCTCTCCATCCATCCCTCCATCTACTGATCACCTCCACTGAGCATCTCTCTATTAATTCCACCATCTACTGATCACCTCCCTCCATCATCTCTCCATCCATCCCACCACCTACTGATCACCTCCACTGACCATCCCTCCATCCACCCCACTATCTACTGATCACCTCCACTGACCATCTCTCCATCCACCCCACCATCTATTTATCACCTCCACCCATCACCTCTCCATCCACCCCACCACCTACTGACCACCTCCATCATCTCTCCATCCATCCCACCACCTTCTGATCACCTCCACTGACCATCTCTCCATCCATCCCTCCATCTACTGATCACCTCCCTCCATCATCTCTCCATCCATCCCTCCACCTACTGATCACCTCCCTGTCTCTCCATCCATCCCTCCATCTACTGATCACCTCCATCATCTCTCCATCCATCCCACCATCTACTGATCACCTCCCTGTCTCTCCATCCATCCCTCCACCTACTGATCACCTCCCTCTCTCTCCATCCATCCCTCCATCTACTGATCACCTCCCTCCATCATCTCTCCATCCATCCCTCCATCTACTGATCACCTCCACTGAGCATCTCTCCATCCATCCCTCCATCTACTGATCACCTCCACTGAGCATCTCTCTATTAATTCCACCATCTACTGATCACCTCCCTCCATCATCTCTCCATCCATCCCACCACCTACTGATCACCTCCACTGACCATCCCTCCATCCACCCCACTATCTACTGATCACCTCCACTGACCATCTCTCCATCCACCCCACCATCTATTTATCACCTCCACCCATCACCTCTCCATCCACCCCACCACCTACTGACCACCTCCATCATCTCTCCATCCATCCCACCACCTTCTGATCACCTCCACTGACCATCTCTCCATCCATCCCTCTATCTACTGATCACCTCCCTCCATCATCTCTCCATCCATCCCTCCATCTACTGATCACCTCCCTGTTCTCCATCCATCCCTCCATCTACTGATCACCTCCCTGTCTCTCCATCCATCCCTCCATCTACTGATCACCTCCCTCCATCATCTCTCCATCCATCCCACCACCTACTGATCACCTCCACTGACCATCCCTCCATCCACCCCACCATCTATTTATCACCTCCACCCATCACCTCTCCATCCAACCCACCATCCACTGATCACCTCCATCACCTCTCCATCCATCCCACCACCTTCTGATCACCTCCACTGACCATCTCTCCATCCATCCCTCCATCTACTGATCACCTCCACTGAGCATCTCTCCATCCATCCCTCCATCTACTGATCACCTCCACTGAGCATCTCTCTATTAATTCCACCATCTACTGATCACCTCCCTCCATCATCTCTCCATCCATCCCACCACCTACTGATCACCTCCACTGACCATCCCTCCATCCACTCCACCATCTACTGATCACCTCCACTGACCATCCCTCCATCCACCCCACCATCTACTGATCACCTCCACCCATCACCTCTCCATCCACCCCACCATCTACTGATCACCTCCATCACCTCTCCATCCATCCCACCACCTTCTGATCACCTCCACTGACCATCTCTCCATCCATCCCTCCATCTACTGATCACCTCCCTCCATCATCTCTCCATCCATCCCTCCACCTACTGATCACCTCCCTGTCTCTCCATCCATCCCTCCATCTACTGATCACCTCCATCATCTCTCCATCCATCCCACCATCTACTGATCACCTCCCTGTCTCTCCATCCATCCCTCCACCTACTGATCACCTCCCTCTCTCTCCATCCATCCCTCCATCTACTGATCACCTCCCTCCATCATCTCTCCATCCATCCCTCCATCTACTGATCACCTCCCTGTCTCTCCATCCATCCCTCCACCTACTGATCACCTCCATCATCTCTCCATCCACCCCACCATCTACTGATCACCTCCCTCCATCACCTCTCCATCCACCCCACCATCTACTGACCACCTCCATCACCTCTCCATCCACCCCACCACCTACTGATCACCTCCATCATCTCTCCATCCACCCCACCACCTACTGACCACCTCCCTCCATCATCTCTCCATCCTCCCACCATCTCCTGGTCACCTCCACCTGCCCTCTCTCCGCCCACCCACCTGCCCACACCCACCTGTGTCCCACCTGGGGAGCCGCCATCTCTCGGACCTTCCCTTACTCAGCAGCACCCCTTGTCCTTGGCTCCGTTTCTGGACTCCAGCTGCTGACCGTCACCGGGGGGATCCCTAACAGTTGGGTGGCGGATGCCCAAGTCCTGGAGTTGGGGGGAGAGTGTCCAGTGAGGACCTGGTCGTGCAGAGCTGGGGGGCCGCTGGGGACAAGGGGGTGAGTGTTGTCGGTCCGTGTGTCGGGGAGGCTGTGGGAGCTGGCCGGACTGGGGTGGCGGTGACACCGTGGACACGTTTGACCCCAACACCAAGGGACCTGCCTTCAGCCCACGGGGCTCTTTACAGGTGACCACGGAACCTCAATCATATAATAGAATTAAACAGAAAGAAACGTGACAATGGGGAACACGGGGTCCTACTCTGCACCGGTCACTGTCTCCATTTGTGATTTCCATGAATATAAAAAGTTAAAAAAAAAAAAAAACCTTAAGGTTCAGAGCCAAAAAAGAGGTCCCTAGGAAAACAGCCTCCGATATCCTCACGATTTAGCAGAATGGAGAAAAGTCGAGGCATTTAGGATTTATCTGAATGAACCCAGGGGCGCTTAGCCACGGAGCCCCGTCCCCAGCCCTGTTTATGTTTTATTTTGAGGCAGAAAAACCTCTCTACATTGCTCAGGGCCTCAGTCAGGTCGCCGAGACTGGCCTCCGATTTGGGATCCTCCTTCCTCAGCCTCCCGACTCACTGGAAATATAGATGTGACGCATGACAAGGAAATATAGATGTGACGCAGCCAGGGTCCATGGAAGAAAGAAACGGAAGCAATAGACGGGTTGGATGAGGCCCATCGGGGCACAGAGACTGCAGAGGGACCCTGGCACACCAGCAGGCGGATTCTTGGAAGGACGGGGAATTTGCACAGATTTTAAAATCCCTCTTCTTCTTGCTCCCTGACCTGTCCAGCGGCAGTTCTTAAAAAAAAAAAAAAGAAGAATGCAACCAAAACGGACAGGTCTGTCTTCTGCCCGAGGCAGGGACAGGATGGATGACCGTGTCCAGGAGCTGGACACCTCGTTTTGTAGACGAAGAGATCAGGACAAAGAGCCTTTTGTTTGCTGGTCCCAGGGACGTCCCTCTGTCCCCCGGGCTGGCTGAAAAGGCTCCTGCAGCCGTTAGGATTTGCAAAAGGAAACCTCTGCCCCGAGGCCCTTTGTCACCTGCAGATGGCTTTGGGGCCTGAGCTGATTCCTCCTTGTGATGCTAATGCGGGGGCTGAACCCAGGACCTAAGTGACCTGCAATCCCCCTGTGGCAATTTATGGCCCCTTTCACAGGACAGCCATTTCCCCAAGGGCCACCTACCCAAGGTCCCTGCTTCCAAGAGAAATGAAGGCAAAGGTCCTGCAGCTGTGGCCGGAGCCCTGGGGCGGTGGCCTCTCGCTGTCCCCCGGGGGACGTCGGCACTAGGTTCTAGGAATGGGTTCAGGGTGGAGGGGACCAGGAGAGTCCCCTGTGTGCAGAGCGTCCCCTGCCCATCTGGGGTCACCATGGAGCAGATGCAAAATTCAGGATCTCTAGTGACACAGAGGCCAGCAGGACCAGGGGTCAGCAGGTCAGTGGTCAGCACGGTCAGTGGTCAGCACGGTCAGGGGCCAGCAGGGTCATTAAAAACTCAATAGTCTTTCAAAGAAGGAAGCCCCTGATTGCTTTAAAGGGGCTTTGAAGCAGATAATGCGTTAGAAAAACCATCTGCTGCGTGCAACCATCTTGCAAGAATTAAATAAAAATAAAGTAAAATAAATAAAAATAAAGTTAGAGCCACTTAAGGGTGGACACACAGATTTTTCTTTTCCGTGCATGTCTTTGCACGGTCATGATGCCCGTATGTGTCCATTCATGGAGCAGAGACTTATTTTCAGGTGCTAAAATCATGTACCTGCTTAAGAATATATAAAAATGAAAAATAATTTTAAAAATCTATAAATTCCACCTTTGTTTTTTCAACCAAGGAGACACGACTGTGTGGTCCCCTGGGTCCAAGGCTGGGGTCTCCTTGGAAATTAAGGCAGCCCAGAGAACCCCCCCCCCTCTGAACCCCAGATTCTTGCCATCAAGTCAGCAAGACGTCAGACCTGTCAATCACAGTGACAGACAGGAGCCTATGGAAGGGGTGGAGAGGGGAAGGGGACACTCTCAAGGGGCAGAGGGGTCCTCTCAGAGAGGACAGGGACAGCGTGCCCCTCCTGCCCTCCAGGTTTATGGGGGAAGTTCCCAGAGAATCCTGCCCAGGTCATGATGGGAATATCTGCAGCCTCCTGAGAATCTAGTCTGGCTTCATCATTGATGGATGAGCAGAAACAGAGTGGAGGGTCATCCCTGAGCTCATTCAGGGCGAGCAGATCCTGTCTCCTTAGGCGCAGGGAGTGACCCAGACCAACTCCTGGTCACCTTGGGCTGCATGTTAGCGATTCCTTTGGCAGAAGGGAGGCATGAGGGGCCCCAACTGTGGATGAAACATAAATGGCCCATTATTTAACGACACAAAATGGTTTCTTTGACCTTCTTTAAAATTTTTTATAATTTGGTACTGGGGTTTGAATTGAGGGGCACTTGTCCCCAACCCTATTTTGCATTTTATTTAGGGAACATAACTAACGTGAATGAGTTGGTAACACGGGTGAGAAAGACCAGAGGCCACTCTGTCCTCGAGACACCGCACATTTGGAGGATAAAAATGATCACCCCTAACCCAGCGGCTCGGGAGGCTGAGGCAGGAGGATCGCAAGTTGGAGGCCAGCCTCGGCCAAAGGGAGGCCCTCAGCAACTCAGGGAGACCCTGTCTCTAAATAAAATAGGGCTGGGGACGGGGCTCAGGGGTTGAGGGCCCCTGAGTTCAATCCCTGGTATATATAAAAAAAAAAGTCTTATAATAAACACATCAGGATTTTTTTTTTTTGTTTGATTTTTCTTTTTCTTTCTCTTTTGACACCAGCCGCACCGCAGACACGGCCGTGTGCATTGGGGTGGTTCCCGACTCACTAGGTGACGGGAAACTTGCAGGTCTTTTAGGATCTTAGGGTCCCTCCTTCCATCCTTGATCCCAATGTCCTGGGGGTGGGCTTGAGTTTAAAGATAAAACCCTTCTCCGCTTTTTCCAGATGATTTCTGCAAGCCACAAACCCTACAGAGAAAGAAAAAAAATAATGATAGTGTCAGATTGTGATTCTGGATTCTGTACTTGGTCACGGAAGCTCCAATCTCCTTATAGCAACCCTTAAAAAGAGACGGATCCTATGAGCAGGAGCTGAAGTGCCTTTTAACTGCATGAATATACTTGATGAAAATCGGTTGCTAAGAGAATATTCAAATCAGAGGGACCGGAAGAGGAATATTTCTCTCTTTGATTTTTATGGACAGCTACATTTTTTTTTTTTTTTTGGTAGTTAAAATTCCCATTCTTCTTGCCTTGGAAATAAACTTGCTTTAAAATTTTGATTTTTTTTTTTTTTTTTTCAGAAAAAAAGAACTGGTCGTCTCTAAAGAAGCTACAGTGAGCTGAACATGGTGGCACACTCCTGGAATCCTATCCGTGGCTCTGGAGGCTGAGGCACGAGGACCACAAGTTGGAGGCCAGCCTCTGAGACTGAGCGAGGCCCTAAAGCAATCTGGTGAGACCCTGTTTCAAAATAAAAAAAGTAAATAAAGAAAAATAAAAAGGGCTGGGGGTGTGGCTCAGTGGGTAAGCATCAGGGGATTCAAAACCTCTTACCAGAAAAAAAAAAAAAAATCCGTCTGAATAAGCTGAAGAATCATGCAAATATCAAAGTGAATATAAATTCATTTAAGTGATGCACATCATTTATAAGGCAATATTTCTCTCTCATCTTCACTTTCAGGATATATGTGAAAGTGTAATCCCGGCGGCTGGGGAGGCTGAGGCAGGAGGCTCGTGAGGTCAAAGCCAGCCTCCGCCAAAGGGAGGCCCTAAGCCACTCAGGGAGACCCTGTCTCTAAATAAAATACAAAATAGGGCTGGGGACGGGGCTCAGGGGTTGAGGGCCCCTGAGTTCAATCCCTGGTGGTGATAATAATAATAATAATAATAATAATAATAATAATAATAATATTTTGAGAAAAAAGTAGCCGACCTTCATTCACATTATTCATTGCTCTCAAGCTTGATTATTATTATTATCATTTTTTTTGCATCTTGATTTTGTATTAATTAATAATTCAGGAAAAAAATATTAGAAGATGTGCTTGTTCGAATGGGTAAAAAGGCAATATTCTTTATCACGCAGAATATCGTTGCTTTGGAGAAATGTTTGGGGACTTGCATGAAAGTTCTGAATTCATCACCAGCCCAGCAAAATAAAGACAGAAAATGGGGAAAAAATGCTAAAACCCACAATTGGACATTTTTTTTTTTGCCATCGTTGGATGGCTGTAACTTATGGAATAAATTGTCTTTTCTTGTTATTTGGGGGAACAAGTATAATGTGTGAACCACTCAAACCAGTGGATGCTCCTTCTGCGTCCCAATTTAGCGATATTTATTTCATGCTTTGGATGTGCTCGGCCCTGGGTTCGACCCAGAGAAAACAGCGGAATTGCATGCTACTGGATTCTGAGCTCAGTTTTTGTCAGAATTCACTTTAATCAAAGAAGATACATGAACACATTTCCCCTCAAACTTGCTATTAAAGCAATGTTTAAAATCTAGTTTAAAACACAATTTTTTTAAAAAAAATTTATATTTTCTGCACCAGGGACTGAACCCAGGGGTGCTCGACCATGGAGCTAAGTCCCCCAGCTCTTTTAAAAATATTTCATTTGGACACAGGGGGGTTTTGCTAAGGGGTCTAGGTCCTTGCTAAATTGCTGAGGCTGGCCTCCAATGTGTGATCCTCCTGCCTCAGCCTCCCCAGCCACTGGGATTATGGGGTCCTTTGAAGCCACCCATTTGTGCTAATTTGTTACAACAAAACTAGAAAAAACGGATACAGTAGTCACTCAATAAAAAGTTACAACCCTCCGGGGACGCCAGGCAGGGATCTCTGCACCCTGGACCCTCCATGTCCGCCTGTCACTTGCCTCCTGGGCACAGCGGCTGGTCCTTTTAGGAGGACCAGACGGGATGATTCGGGTAGAATCTCCAGTAAAATTAAAATAAAAGAAAAAAAGAATCAGAGACCCCTGAAAAGAAGCAGACCATAGTCTCCCATGGGACATTGAAGAGATGCTTGAATCACATGAAGTCCATGTTAGGGACAAGGGTCCACATGAATATTTCTTAAAACCCCCTGATGACATGGAAGTAGTAGGTGCACAATAAACCCCATGATTGATAGGTCGTAAGTCCACTGAAATCTTTGTGGTCATATTCATGCCCTGGGTCTACGCATATTTAAAAAAAAGGTTTGAAAACGCTAGTTCACGGGAATACAAAGAAATTTGCTAGGAAACACAGAATCTTTGTAGGACTAATGATAATGATAATAATAATAATAATAAATATATAAACATAAAATATAGTAATATTTTATGGATATATTATTATGATACTTATAATATAATAATAAATATTATATCATTATTCCTACAAAGATTTTATTATTATTATTATTATTAGGTACTGGGGATTGAACTCAGGGGTGCTTAACTACTAAGTCCCCGTCCCCAGCCCTATTTTGTATTTTATTGAGGGACAGGGTCTCCCTGAGTTGCTTAGGGCCTCCCTTTGGCTGAGGCTGGCTTTGACCTCGTGATCCTCCTGCCTCAGCCTCCCGAGCTGCAGGGATGATATTATTCAAGAAAAGATTTGCCAGACTCTGGTTGTGCACCTGAGCGGAAGGCAGAAGCAGAGGTGTGTAGGTCACATGTCCCGTCTGTGTGGTGTCTTGTCCAGGACAGCCACACTCTGCAGGGCGTGGGGCCTGGACCCAATGCAGTTGATCAAAGAGGAGGAGAGACCTGAGCTGGACAGGTCTGTCTGCCTCCTGTGGGGTGCCCTCTGCTTCTCCAGGGAGCCCTAACCCACCAGAAGGACCAGAATCCTGTCTGGTACCCAGGGAGGATTCTATTCTTTCGCAAATCACAGGCGCACAGTATCCCTTTGCTCTTCAGTTGGTGGCCTGGGTGTGGGGAAATCATTATTTCTTCTCCTTTTCTTACACATAAAAATATAATGCAGAAAGGAAGGGAAGAAAATCTCCAAGAAGGATATTTTTTTTTTTTATGCATGCTTTAGAGGTGTAGCATGTGCAGCACGTGAACACACATGCACACAAGCCAGCACGTGAGTGCCCGCGTGCACATCTCCTTTTGCAGGAATTCACAAAAATCTGCTCTGTTTAAAATGCAAAATCAAAAGGACCTTCTCTTGCAGTGCGATGCCCAATTTCCAGATAAATCTCTTGCTCCACTCTTTTGCAGCTCAGAGATGTGTTGCAAAGCTCAGAAGTCCTGTGCAAATGGTGATTTTTGCAAAAAAAAAAAAAAGTAAACTCAGAAAGATGTCAGACCTGTCACTCCGAGTGACAGGCAGGAGTGTATTGGGGGAAGGGGACCCTCTCAAGAGAGAAATGGGGGGGGTCTTCTGGGAGAGGACAGGGGCAGCGTGCCCCCTCCTGCCCTCCCGTTTTATTGGGGTCCCCGGGGCAGTTCCCAGACAGCCCAGCCCCCCATCTGGACTTTTGATTGACAGCCCAGGAGCTACGGGGACCCAATCCCAGGGTGGGCAGCTCAGAGTGGGGGGGGGCGGTTAAGGAATTTCCAGTCCCCTAATCCCTTCATTACCCTTTCAATAGTCCCCAGCCCCTGCCTTTGTTGGGTTGCCCGGGTGACAGGGGCTGGAGGTGGCTTTGCTGAGGAGGGGACCTTCCACTTGTCCACCCCGGGAGGCTGCAGGCAAGATCTTAAAATTACACTTTTTCCTAAGAGCAAAGCCCCCAAGTAACAAGAACATGGTTTTGAGAAAAAAAGAGAAAGAAGTTTTATTCCTTTTTTTTTTTTTTTTCCAGAAACATGGCCCATCAACTTTTTGCAGGGGGGAGATTCAGGCGTCCAGGGAGGACCCCGGGCACCAGGGGGGACGCAGCCAGGAGGGCTCGCTTTCTGGGACCACAGGGACAGTCCCATGGGTGTCCCCTTGGGTCCTTTTAGCGGGTGGCTCCAACCAGCTGGGAGGCCACGGGTTTCTCTGCGACCCCTCTTGCTCAGAAGCCAGGTTTCAGAGGGGGAAAAAAAATTGCATGTCTCCTGAATTTGCAACTGAGATGGAGAAAAGAATCCATCAAAGTTCAGTTTTGGGGGGGAACGGAGCATTGTTCTAACTGTCAATCATCCCAGGGAAGTGTCCCTCTGTGTTGTGTTCGGCCCAGAGGATTCGAAACGGGGAATCCCCTAGAAAAACACTGTCACGGAAGATACAGAGGAAAAGCCACCACCTGGTTTCGAATGAGAGAATCGGATGCAAAGGCCACATTTTGAAGTTTCTTTCTTCTTTTTTTTGGGGGGGAACCAGGAATTGATCCCAGGGGCCCTTGACAGCTGAGCCCCGACCCCAGCCCTATTTTGCATTTTATTTAGAGACAGGGTCTCCCTGAGCTGCTTAGGGCCTCGCTTTGGCTGAGGCTGGCTCTGAACTCACCATCCTCCTTCCTCAGCCTCCCCAGCTGCTAGGATGGCAGGTGTGTGCCACCGCGCCCTGCTTGAGTTCTTGATGCTACTTTTTTTTTCTTTTAATCGTTAAAACTGTGATCTCAGATATTTCCAAAGCCTTTGGCAGGATTCCTGCCTGTATCCTTCCAAACTAATAGTGTGGCTTAGGAACATCACTGTTAATACTGAGTGTGTGGCGGCAGCCTCTTCGGCATGCAGAGGTTGCCCGAGTTTCCTGGTTTGGTTGGTTTGTTTTGGGCTGAGGACGGGCACCCAACGGGAGTGGGAAATAGGTCCACCTGAGGATTCAGCTTAGAACAGGGAGCATTAGCGCGGGGTCACTCCACAGATCCTCCCATATTAATGGATATAATTATAATATTAATGAGCATACCATATTAATATTAATTGCAATGGACGCCTCTCCTCAAAACCTGGATGGCCAAGAGGCGTCCAACCAGCAGGGTCCTTACCTGTAGGCCATTTTATGAGCTGCCAGAATCAGAATCGCAATGTCCCTCAAAGATGCAGGTGTTAACGGGTTGGCTTGAAGGTTGTGTTACGGACAGGTGGTGGGACCTTTAAAAGGCGGAGCCTAGCGAGAGGTCTTTAAGTCATTGGGGGCGTGGCCACGAAGGGGAAGTCCTCTCTTGGAACCACACCTCCCTCTTGCCGCCATCTGCTTCCTGGCCTCTAGGGACGCATGCGCAATAGGGCCAACTGAACATGGGTCAGAATAAACCCCCTCTCTTCCGAAGTAGATGAGCTCCGATGTGTTTTAGGCTAATGGGAAACTGGCGTAGGAGCAAAGGATAATTCCATTTTTTTTTTTTTTTAATCCTCAAAGAGGTGACCAGATAAGCTCAATTCTTTTGGTAAATCGGGGTTATATTGTTTTATTATTATTGTTATTTTTAATCATCCCTGTTACTATTTATTTATTGGTACTAGAGATGGAACCAGGGGCGCTCAACTGGACCACTAAGCCACATCCACGGCCCTTTTAAAATTTGTTTTATTTTGAGACAGGGTCATGCTAAATGCGTCAGGGCCTTGCTAAGTGGCGGAGGCTGGCCTCCAACTTGTGATCCTCCTGCCTTAGCCTCCTGAGCCACTGGGATTACAAGCATGTGTTACCACTCCCAGGGAAAAATCTGATTTTCATCGCTGCTGTATCTTGTAGCTTCGTTTTTGAGGTTGTGACAGGATCCTTTTTTTTTTAAACTTATTTATGCCACAAGATTGATGGATAGATGGACAGATTGACGGATCAACATCTCCCGTGGAAATTAAAATGGGAGTTCATGAAAATTGCAACCAAAAATACCAACACAACTTCATCAGTTTAAAAATTCTACTATGCAGAACTGTGAGCTCAAAACCTTAATCAAGTTGGATGTGGTGGCACACACACCTGTCATCCCAGTATCTGGGGAGGCTGAGGCAGGAGGATGGCGAGTTCAAAGCCAGCCTCCGCCAAAGGGAGGCCGTAAGCAACTCAGGGAGACCCTGTCTCTAAATAAAATACAAAATAGGGCTGAGGAGGGGGCACAGGGGTCAAGTGTCCCTGGTGGACACCCCACACCCACCAATAAACAATCCTGTCCAATGACTGAGCTCTGAGGTGCTAGCACCCGGCAGAACTTCGGATTCAATGTCCTAAAAGATCAAACGGGAAGATAAAGATAAACTCCTAGAGGAGTCAGGTTTAAAACCATCAGGATTTGGTGGCTTATCTACCTTGACCTCTGAAAATCTGGGCCACTTGATCAGAATGGAATCCGATCAAGGTGTAAAGAAAAGGAAAAAAAAAATCCATTAAGCTCAGCATTGGGTGCTTCAAACCGTGATAAAAAATATATATTTACCAGATTGAGCCAAATCTCAGATTTCCCGTTGTTCTAAGGGAGAGGTTTTCTGCGGGCTTGGAAATCGGTCCCTTCCTAGTGCAATTTTGCAAATGTTCCTTGATCTCTGTCCTGAACCTGGACTCACCTGCCCCTGTGCCCAGAATATTCCCTGTAACCAAGTGGTTCATAGTTCATTTCCTTGCAATCAGTTCCATAATAGAGAAAATAATGGGTCCCCGGTCCGAAATCTGCATAATGCATGCCCATTTTGCATGTTGCCTATCAACGTGTAAAAACACTCCACATATAGATGAATGATGCTCCCGCATTGATTTGTGTGAATTTAGAGCCAATCGAAGTCTCAACGATTATGCAAAAAATATTTAAAAGAGGTATTTTAAATCTGATTTTAAAATGCCCAGATCTTGGTGCATTGGAGTGCAGTTCTTTGCCCTAATGAGCTATTATTATGCCTCCGAAATAAATTGTCTAAATGCCCAAAGGTGGACTCACGCTGCACATATCACGATGTGGTCATTTTTCCATTTCAATCAAAGAGCCCTGATTTAGCTTTATTAACTTGGAAACTCCTGCAGCAAATGAAGAGATGGGATTTTTGCATTTCAGGTAACGAGGTCCGCCTGCTCCAACCCTCAGTTCCAACCACCTCCTGCCTAATACCAGCCTGTTAGTAATGCAGTTCTGATCAGCGCGGTGCTGCCCACCTGTAATCTCAAAGGCTCAGGAGGCTGAGGGAGGAGGATCACAAGTTGGAGGCCGGCCTCAGCAAATTTCCGAGGTCCTATGCCACTTAGCAAGATCCTGACTCACAATTTTAACTAACTTGCAGGAACTGGGAGGGGGTCTGTTTGTCAGACAGTCAGTCTTCTGTTTGTCACGGAGACACGGTGACGATTGATGTGTCTGTGTTTCTGTGCAGACTTTCTTACCCCATGTTTGTGGCCATGTTGTTTGATGCATGAAAATTTAAACTCTGTCTAGAACAGCGCTGTTTTCTACCAGTTCACTGGAAGCTTCTTTTCCTCAAATTTATTTATTCAGTACAGATACATATTCAACGACCGTTCCTTTGGTGCGTATGACCCCTTTTTCCGTCTATGAAAATGTCTTTTTTTTTTTTAACCACCTGGACGAGGTGGCCCACGCCTGTCATCCCAGCAGCTGGGGAGGCTGAGGCAGGAGGATCGTGAGTTCCAAGCCAGCCTCCGCCAAAGGGAGGCCGTAAGCCACTCAGGGAGACCCTGTCTCTAAATAAAATGCAAAATATTAGGGCTCAGGGGCGGAGTGGTCATCACAGATGATTTATAAATATAAAAATATTAAAATGCAAAATAAAGCATCCATCAAAAGAGGGATTTTTGAATGCGCTCCCCAGTGCTCAATGCCTGACGGTTTTCCAAATTTCCTTTTCCGATTTATAGATTCGTAGGTAATTGCAATAAAATCCAGAGAGAGTTATGAACAGCATTTTCAATTTGCAAATACCGTCTATTATTCACTGCTCCTGTGGACTTGGGCGCCACCAATACGTTCTCATTTTTTTTTAAAAAAGCAGAAATGCAAAAATTCTTTGACTTTTTGGGGAAAAAGGTAAAACTGGAAGCGATTCATTCCGTTTTCTGTCTCTCTTTGAGGTGTGTATTTCCAGTTTGTATCAGGGGGTTTTTCAAAGTGGCTCCCGGGAAAACTTGGAGTTCAGCCGAGGTCTCTGTGGATACACTGTAGCCAAAGAACAAGGGAGTGAACAGAGAAACTGGATACATTGTGGCCAAAGACCAAGGAACTCAACAGAAAAACAAACAAACAAACAAACAAACAAACTTTTTTTCTTGGAGGAAAAAAAGCGCAAATACAGCTGTCATTCAGGATGAGAAACAGGACTCATGTCAGATCTGCAATAAAGCAAATTCGATTGCTGCTTTTATTTATATAAAGTCATAGATTTAAGAAAACCCTCCTGATGGATTCGAGCCGTCCCCTGCCCAAACTGGAAAGTCAGAATTCAAGTGGACAGCGGTCAGGTGGCCTTC